>NW_009196076.1:0-19841 GCF_000690835.1 Fulmarus glacialis | reverse complement strand
CTCTTTCCCAGGATGTTTTCCACAAGCTTGAAGTCATTACGTAATTGTTTGCTCTTGGAACTGGTACCTTCCATCTCCTCATCAGCATAAAAGCGGAAATATAAGGATTCATCCTTAAATTCACTTTTCTCCAGGACTGGAAACAATATATATGAAACACATACATGCATTTACACAGAGAAAGAAAAAGAGAAACAAAAAAGAAAGTTAAAGGAAATCCTAAACATTTCCCCAGTCTTTACAGAACAAAGACCAGATGCATCCCTATCAGACAGCTATTCAGCTCTGTATTTTTAAGCTACTACTGTATTTTAGGATATACTTTTCCTTACAGTGCATAGTAGCTCATGATATGATGTTTGACCTCCCTCACATGTAGAATGTATATAAAATGCAGAAGAACCTCTTGGAAGAAAGATGCTACTCAATACCTTATGCTCCTTTCCCATGTCAAAATTAATATGGTAAAACTATAAAATGAAGAAAGAGGGGTAAAATGGCTGTTTAAAGGTAAGTGAGATGGCTAAATAGACTAAGGCATTTCAACCTAAAAAGGAATTGAGAGGGAAATGAGATCTATAAAATTCTGGAAGGTGTGACAAAGTTCTTTACCGTGTTTTCAAATATGAGACCTGGGGGCTTCAAATAAAAGCAGCAAGTGACAATTTTAAAACCCGAGGAACAACTTCTTCATTCAACATGTACTTACGCAAAGGAACTCCTTGCCAAGGGATGCCATGAATGCCAAAAGTTTACATGGGCTCAAAACAGATCAAATTCTTTAAAGAAAAATTATTCCTACAGTCTTATCAAGTACTATGCAAATTCTCTATTAGTTATTTACAATAATCTGCTCTCAAAAACACTATTCAAAATATGGACACTAGATGTTATTTGTGACTAAAACTGGATGTTTCATTGGACAAACTATGTTTTAGTCTTAGGATTTTGTATGTGCTATTTGGTACTGATACAGATGCGGTTTGTTTACTTTCCCAGTTTAGCAGCAGCATCACTGAGGATGGATGATGTCTAACTTGGCAATTTGGCACTTCGGGTTTGGAAGCTTCAGAGATTCAGCACTGAGGATTGTGCTTGTTGTCCAAGTGGCAAGAACTGGGTAATTTTAGTTTGTACCTGACATTTCTTGGTGATATTTCAGGACAGTGCTTGGCTTGTGCATTGGTCTGATGGCTCTGAAAGAGATGCAGTGAAAAAACATTCCCCTTCTAGCTTGTCTAATCGCTTCAGGGCTCATCATAACTACTAGCAAGGGGATTCACTTGGGAAGGTACGAGGCTTAGACATTTTGTGTATGCTCGAAGGACCTGCTAGGATGCCTGCAATTGCATACATGTCAGCATGTATGGCACAGCCTACAGAAAAGGGATTTTCAGACAGTCAGCTAATCTGACTGAAGTAAGAGCTCCTTTAATTGGCAGTGGGAAGTAATATTGATGCATTACCATGATGCATGAAGCCGTTATTGCAGAGTCCAACACCCAGTGCGACAGCTTCCTCCCGAGTCTGACAATCTCCCTAGACACAAGAGGATAAATATTACATTTCAGACAACTTCCTCAGTTAAATTATTCCCCTTCCCCACCACATAGCTTGTGGCTCTGAAATTAGCAGGATGCTTTTTGTAGGGAACAATAGCAAGAAATTAAAATAGCTACCCCGTTGCCCAAATCCCATTCATTCCTATATACAGCATCCCTTGCCTCCTACAGGAATTAGGAGAACAAAGACCAGGATTCTGGAAAGTAACTGTTTAACTCACAAAGGGGCATAATATTATCTCAATGTAAAGACTTTTTATTTGCAATCATAGTGTTGGACTTCAGGACCCATGAGCCACAGACAATAAAACTCATTCTTAAAGAGAGAAGTTGAGAGATCTTATCTATATTCAACCAAAGGGAGAAAAACCTGAGTAAATCCAGTGTATGTGAACTCCAAAGGTCAGACTGGTTAAAACTGCCGTGGCATTCTTTTCTTACACAGCAGACCTATGAACAAAGGCTTCAGTTTCTTACTACCTGAAGCCTTCAGTGTAGTATTTCAAAAGAGGTACCAAAGCTGACTTGCAAATTTACAAATTTACCTGAAATGGCAGCATTAAGTTTTGCATCTACAATTCAGTTAAAAACAAGAAATGCCTGCTTTTTTCTATGTATCTGCTGATTTGCAGCCACAAGTGAAGACTTTACAAACATGCTGGTTGTACTTTTTAGGCAGACATATAAGTTCTAAACAGTGCTGGTAAAAATCAGCAGACACTATTGGTCTTATCCAGATGAAATCCATTGTTAACACTCGTTTAAGATCACCTGCTTCCCAATCCCCAAACCAGAGAATCTGGGATGTACTATCTCACTAAGAGCAGTTAGTCAGCTCATTCCAGCAGGTAGGGGACCTGCTGCTTTGGCAGAGGAGCAATTTCAGCATATTACTTTCAGTCCTACTAAATTAGAAGCTGTACCCTACATAAGTATTACACCTTCTTTTTTTTCCCCTCCTGTCTGGAGAATTAGATATCCTGAAGCTCTAGCAGCAACTGCAGAGTAGAGTACTGACTTTGTTTTAAGCAAACCAGCTCGCAGACCAAGAGCCCTCTGATCTTGTCAGCAGAACATCAGTCCTACTTCAAGTCCTACTAATGATAGCAGTAGCTATTTGCCAGGCAAATACTGGCAAAGAACATCGCTATGGTGTAAACATACTATTTAACATACAGGATAAAACAGGATCAGCTCTTGCCAATCAGCAGCTCTTGTTGAAGAGACTTTCTGAGAGCAAAAAAAAGGCATGACATTTACAAATTAAGAAATAAATACTGTTGTCTTGGTAGGAAAAAGATCAAGGCAGTTGTGGAGGAACTGCATGATTATGTAATCACACAAGAAAAGCCAAGAAAAGGGCTTTAATAAACCTGAAGTTTAACTTTTACTATAAACTAATTTCAAGTCTTCGTAAGTCTTTCCTCATTTTCAACATCCTGTCATGTGACAATTCTCAACACTCGCTTTGTGTTACTTTATGGGATAAATGGGTAGTTTATTTTAAGAGGCTGGGACTTAAAAATCTAATTTATTCTTTCAACTGTAAATAAACTGGAGGAGAAATGCCTTCTAATGTTAATCTCTTAACCTTTAGTCATCTACTTCTGTTTTAGGCAACAAAAACTTTCTGTAGGAAGGCTCTAAACCAGACTTGGCGACTCCTGATGATGTTAACTTGGCCTCAAAACATTCCCCTAGGAAAACAGCATTCTCTAATTATAAAATATAACTTGAAATAGATCATTTCAGCTCACCTGTAAGTACTTCTAAATGTTATGTAGCAATTTGTCCAAATACAATGAAAGCAGTAACAAAAATCTTAAGAAAAAAGAACCACTTAAAATCAACAATCTTGACAGAATGTCTGTCTCATAACTTCTTCATACAGAAATTGGATGTGAAACTAGATACACTAGTTTTGACAAGATAATTTAGGTTTACTCAAATACAATCACTGAATTTGAGTCAGATGAATTATAGAAACAGTTTACAGTCAGTACCTGTCCTGGTTTCGGCTGGGATAGGGTTAAATTTCTTCCTAGTGCTGTGTTTTGGATTTAGTATGAGGAGAATGTTGATAACACATTGATGTTTTCAGTTGTTGCCAAGTACCCTCCTAGTCCAACAGCTCCCATGCCTACTGACTGAGCTAGGTACACAAGATGGGAGGGAACATAATCAGGACAGCCAGCCCAGCTGGCTAATGGGGTATTCCATACCATGTGACGTCATGCTCACTATATGAATGGCAGGCGTGATCCAGGAAGTACCAATCACTACTTGGTTATCGGTCAGCGTGGGTGGTGAGGAATTGCATTGTGCATCACTCATTTTGTATATTCTATCATTATTATTATTATTCTCCCTTTTCTGTTCTATTAAACTGTCTTTATCTTAAACCACGACAATACCATAGTGAAGAATCATGTCCAGAGCACGCTATTATTATTATTACCACTATATATTACTACTGCCACCATTACTATTATTATTATTGTTGTCTAGTTCTGTTAATGATATGATGTCTAAAGCCCTAATCATGGTCAATGGCTGATTGTTTTGAGATGCATAAACCCAGCAATTAAGATGGTCTTTGACCCAGAATGTTTACAACCCACATGTAGGAGAAAAAGAAAGCAGATGAACACAGATAAGTTAAGAACAGCAACCAAACCACTTTTAAATATTTTGTTGGTATCATGGAAAAGGAAAGTTTTAAGATTATGAAGCGCTCCTTCTAAGTGGGAAGGAAGCCTAACGTAATGCAATGCACAGAGGTGCAATATATACTGCAATAGAAAGAAGGAATGGATGGATGGAAGGATGGATGAATGAATGGAAAGAGATAAGAGACCCACTGGAGCAAAAGACCTGAAGAATCTTACCAGCAGGTTTCTACTTTGCATTTTTCCCTTTACTTCCATTCTATCTTTCACAAAATTGCCATTTTAAGTTTCTTAGACTTAGAACTGGGGATTCAACTGGCAGTGTTTTATCACAGATCATTTCTGGAGGTCTGGATATAAATCTTCAGCCAGATGACAAAAATACTGGTTTTGTGGCAGTGCAATCTTTTAGTGTACCCTCAATAACACCTAAGATTCTGTGAAGTACAAGAGCTCTGACATTTATAAGTGAGGTCTGTATTCCTCTTAGTTCTCAGCCTATGGCAGTGGAAGAAAGATTAGGTTGTAAAATGAAGTTGAGAGGGTCCAGAATCAATGAAAGAATGAGCCCCTTCCCTTCAAGAATTACCTCTAAATATACATAGGGACCATAATATAACTCTCAGACACTTTCAATCTAAATCCGCGGATATGGATCAGATATTTCTCCTTTCAGGCTCTGACTGCTGGAACCATTTCTCTGTTACGTTCAAAGGATCACTAAAGTAATGCCTACTGAGAACTCTAATACAGTATTATGTTTTCCAGGATTTGACTTTGTGCCTCTAGAAGAGGCATGAACACTTCCATCTCCAATCAGCACTTATGCTCATATGTGCTTCTCTCCACCATCACACTTAATGCTTTATTTTAGTGTCTCATGCACAATTTGCCTAAGACATACTACGGGGATAACTGCAATAGGATCCAGCTATTGTGAAGAGCTATAAACAATAAAAAGACATCAAGCACATTCAGCATTAAATCTCCAAGTCATTAGGAAATCCCTTGACCATCCTCTCTCACATGCAAGAACTCCCTCGTAGCAAATAATCTGTGCTAGCATATCACAGGGCACTTATTAATAAACCTGATAGTCAGAGATGCTCAGCTCCTGCAGACCCCTGAGGTCTACAGAGCCACAATGCACTGCACATCTAATAATAGAGCTCTTAATGCCTATCCAGTCCCAGACTCTGAGTGCATACAACATATAGGGGATAATAACATATATCACATTTGAATACAACAGTTCAAATGCACACAAGATTAAGCCTCATTGAGGACCCAAGTTATCTCTTCTCGGAAGTGTAATAGCCAACAATTTCCAGGTAGGAGGATAAGGGTACAAAATACAGTTGACACTGTTTCTTTGATCATAAAAAAAAGTTCTTACACTTTTGCTCTCTTCAGACTTACAAATTTTTGTAAAGGTCAAGAAAATGACAAACAGCTTTCTCATTAGGGAGGGCTCCCACTGGCATTTATAGGCTAAATTGCAAACAGAAATGAGAGAGACTATCCTTCAAGACAGTCATCCCTATGCCGCTAAATCTAACAGAAACAATAGTCCTCACTTTTTTTGTGCACCATTTCTAAACTAAAATCATGATGCAAATTAATTGTCAGAAACAGAAATAAATATATCCCAGGAATTTTGTACAATTAGGTAGTTATCAGATCAGACACCATCACCAAGATTTTCAAGAACAGATGCCTGAAGTTAAGGTAGATAATTGAGCAGTTAAATAAATGCACTGCTCTGCAACAAGCTAAGTATTCATTAGCTCCCACTAAAATCTGTTGTTAGCAAATATGGCCAAAGTATGAATGGTTGCTAGAAAATAGTTCAATCTAATATGAAAACCCCAAGAGAACCCCCATGAAAATTACTACTTTTAAGAATCTATAAGCAAAGATTGATTTAGCCACATAGACAGGAATTCATCTAAGTCATAGACAGCAATTTAAATGTTTAACAATGTTCCCCTTTAACTGAGCACAGAAGAAATTTCCCTCATCTTTGCATCTGTATACATGTACGTATGCACAAAATAAATTAAATAAATTACAGATTCTTCTATATCTCCATATCTGGCTTTAGTACATTCTGATTCAATCTTAATGTAAAGTTCAGTAAACAGGAGGACTAACAGCCAGGTTAACCAACCAGAATGAAGAAAAACGGGGAAGGAAATGAACTCCCTTTTCCAGACGAAGAGCTGATGTTTTACCTTGCTATCTGAGTCTTTCTACTGCGTACAGCTCTGTGATGAACTATCGTATTGGCCAGATTAGCCTGATTACATCTCTCTTCTTTGGCCAAAGCAGACTTTTTTCCCCTCAGCCTTCCATGAATTAGACCGCATTAAAATCACATGTAACTGATATGACAACCGCAGTACTAATATCCTTGCTCTCCTCTATGCTCTTAACAGGAAAACAATTGACTGCTCCATTTTCATCCAGTTATTTGGCAGAGAACAACCTTAAATCATACCAATCTTACTGATGTAGGAGGATGTCAAATGCAATTGCAGGAAACATTTCTGAAGGACAACATCCCTGGTTGTCAGAGGCCTGATCCTCATTCAAACTAGCCTCCCTTTATGTTATTTTGGCAGTATAGGACTTAATGTGATTGTGAATCAGACCATCACTTAAGACAAAACCAGAATGTGCATTTGACTCTGTGATGGTAAGCAACATGGCACACTCTCCCTTTAGATTGCTTTAGGCTATCAAAGCTAAATTTTTTAATTTCCGAAGCTACAGGCTCTTCTCTGTAATTACAAGGTAAATGTGAGGCAACTACATTTTCTAAAGACAATGGTGTAGTTGTTGGTGTAAAACTCTAGATTAATTGTTCAATAAAACTGTACCACACCTATACGAGATCAACATTGCTTCAAATGTCTTCAGAAAATCACAAGAAATAGAAAAGATCCCTGATAACAGCCAGTTCACCACTCCTAGGGCTAACAAAGGACTTTCTTCCTCTTTACGCTAACAAATAATAAGTTTTCACCAAATGAACAATAACAGAAAGCATAAGATTTTAAGTTCAAAAAATCAGAATATGTTTAATTATTTTCTCTAGATAAATGTGTTTTATTTACTTTGAAACAGAACCGAAAAATTACTTGTCAAAGACAGCAGTATCTGAAAATTTTCTTACCTGCGCAATAAGCCAATCCACTAGTTTACTTGCAGGGATTACTGATTTGTAGGTCTTTAGGTGGTAGTCACGGTCTCTAATTAAGAAAGAGAATTCAGGGAAAATCAGCACAAAAAGGTACACATTTCTTTTATACTCTAAAACTACATATATTATTGTGACCTACTATTATGAAGTTGAGGAAAGAAGAAGAATTATAGATGGAAAACAAAAATGAGACTCCCAGCCACAAATAAATAAGACAAGAATAGGAAGCAGATATCCTTTTTCTCTAGAAGAAAGGACTAGTTTTTAAACTTTTCTAACAGCTTGAATTAGGAAGGTATTTCAGATCAATACAGAGCAGTGTTTGTATTCCAAATTTCTCTAGATGTTGTTTCAAGCCATCTTCAGAGAGCTCATATTCCTGCCAGAGGCAACCAGGATATTCTTTTCACAGATGTACTGAGCTGCTTCTGTAACTCAAGTTAGAATATTGCCACCATCAGTCCTGTTGAAAATCACATTCTTCTGGCTGGAAGTCATCTTCTAGTTTCCATCCGAAATCCATTCATGTCCAGTTTACATTTATTGGCTCAGTGTCAGCCCCATCTATAAGCTTAAATAGTTCTTCTCTAGTGTTTACTCATCAATGTATTCACAGACAGTGACCCTACATATTCCCTCTACGCCCTCTTTTTCTTAGGCTCACTGAATTAAGCACCTTTTAGCCTACTCTGTCAAGAGAGGTTTTCCTGATTCTCCACAACTGTTGAGATTTTACTTCCTTTAGCAAAATATCACAGAGTAGCCAGATACAAATACAGTACAACGTGTTCTTTTATGGCATTAGATAATTTCAGTCATTGTAAATAAAAAAGAAGTGTTGTATTTAGGTCTTGTAACACAACTTGCACCATCTCACACACAGCCCTTGTGTGAGAGGAGCACTGTTCCTGAAATAAGGAAAAGAAACCCTATTGTAACTTGCTGCATTTAGCAGTTTTCTTCCATTCCTCTTCTCAGAGCCATGGAGATAATTGATGTTTTTAGTCTTTCATAAAATACTTCTAAAGAATTTTGATACAAATATAAGACGACTATGTGGCTCAAGACATTGGGCTCTAACACCTTTCACCTCCAGGTCACTGGATTTAATCCAGCTTACGAAAGAATGAAAAGCTCTTTCCATTTTAAGGCTGTTTACTGGCCCGTGTGAAATAAGTTTGGTGGTCTTGATCCAGTTCCTAGTTCCACATCACAAAAGCCATTACCACAATTAATTTGCATTAATTGGCTCCCTCTTGTTGAGAGTCTCAGTAGAGAGGCCAATGCTGAATGGCTATGAAGAATTAATTCCTCTCTCACCCTGGAGGTGGTCCTTCTATTTCAAGCTTGAGGTCCACTGGCATGACTGTGGAAGGAAACTTTCACAGCCACTGTGACTGTTTTACAGTCCGGATGTATCTATACAGCAGCTCAAGAGAAGACTATTCTTCACTTCTGTCAAATCAACCTCTTTCATTAGCACCACACAATTTGATATTTCCTTTTTTCTAAAAATCTAAAATCAAACCACCATCTAAAATTCATCCTGCTTATGTTTTCCTTTTACTAATCACCTACAGATATAAATATGTTGTGACTGGCTTTTGTAAATAAATGCAGCAGAAATGCCTGTGTGTTTGCAGAATGCAGGGTGTGAGAAATTAGAAAGGGAAGCAGGACTTTCAGAACTTGGGGTGGGGGGAGGGGGGCGCGGAACCAAAACATGACAGCATTTCCAGAAATATGTGTCCTCAGAACAAAAGCTTTCCTCATAGTGCTTACACACATTTTTCGACTTGTCTTCCAGTAATGTGCTAAACCCAGCACAAAACTGTAGGAGTTTTCTGGGCAGTTTTTCCCTCTCGCACTCTTATCTTGAGAAAATGTGCTTTTAAAATGTCAGAACAATAAAGCAAAGCATTAAAATATTGAGTACTGATGAGTAGGGGTTTCCAGATTGTGAGAAGCAACTCCCAACATTTTAATACAGATGCTGACATAGAGCTAGAGTTTTGAATAAGCTGGCATCAGGATCTTGGTCCAAGGCCCAGTCTTTCACTGCTTGTAGTTAAATGCTTGTCAGGATGAATATTTCAACATTAGTTCACTGACTTCCCCCCATTTCAATCTAGCCTAAACAAGAGTAGAGCATGAATCATAGAATGTTATCCAGAACCATGAGCTGCAGGTGAGTAGTCAAATATAGATGTGGGAACCATTGACATTTTGGCAGAATCTTGCTGCCTCACGGAAACTAGAGGAATATAATGTTCTTCACAGAATCTAGCCCATCTACGCACTGAAGTATTGTCCATCCCATGTGTAAGTGAGAGCAAGTTCTCCCATCCTCACAACTTCCCCAAACTAGATCAGAGACATATTCAGAACCTTCTCTACATCTAAGATTTTTCAAAATGTTTCACTTTTTATGTATCATCCCCCAAAGTAGCATGCTTTGTTTCCAGTGGGGTATTACCATTTTGTCCTCAAAGTACATCAGCGTCAGAGTTTACCTAAAGAAAATTATAAAGGCAAAGGCTACATGGAAACTGCCAGGTTTCCAGGGAAGACAACTGAGCAAAATTACATTCCAAGGCTGTCAACAAAATAACTGAATTTTGAACTTCAGGATTCCTCCAGATTCTTTTGGCACATGCCCCTGCTACTCCAAGCAGTTTTGCCAATTTCCTAGAAGGAAGGTTGCACCAGAAAAGCAGGCCTTATCAACCTTGCTAGCATGATTGCAGGGATCAGCAGTTTGAAGATGCCAGATAAAGCAGTGGTCCAAAGGCATACAGAAAGTAATAGGCTTTGCACAACTAACTTGGCTAAAAGCTAGCTCCTGTAGGCTAACATTAGGCTTGTCAGAGGCAAAAAGACACGATAAGAAGACATGAAAGGATAACAGCCTAGGAGATTCAGTTTTCTAACTGGGACATAAAAGGAAGAGTGAGTAGGAAAGAGAACGGCGGAAAGAAGAGCCTGAGCATACTGAGAATGTTAAGTCTACCCAGAAGGATCCTAAAACTTCTGAGTCTGCCATTTTTCACTGCTCATACACAGTTTAGATTCATGCTGTCACTAACACAGATTAATCCCGATATTAGAAGATTCTCCAGCTGGGATTCTATTACAAAAATGGCACATAGATAAAACACCACAAGACAGGTGTAGTGGTAGTTATTTTGTCCTTGTTGATACCCTAAAGCATAAGACTATATCCCTTTTAGTTTGTGGGTACCCTGAGGTCAGTGAAATTTTTTGAGCTTCACTTACCATTATTTCTACTCTGCATGTGAATTGCCATCTTAAGGAGTGAAATTTGTATGTGCAAATACACACATGCATATACATCACCATTTTGCCTACCAAGGGCTGCATCATGCTTTTCTGCTCTCTCCATACCCTTTAGGCTAACTTAAATCTGTACTACTGTAGAACGGCTATTCTGGGAAAAAAACAGAGATCTAATTAGGCAAATTTATGACTGATGAACTGTATCTTTGCTGCTCCTTTCAGCATGACAGTGGCATCTCTCTGTGAAACATCTGTTGTACAACTCAGGAACAAGAGGTCAGTTTTGTTGAATTTGGGACTCCAGCCATGACCACCAGAGGTTTTTTCCTTCCTCATCAGTTTTTCGTATGTAAAAATTAAGTTCTCCTAAGTGAAAATGCCTAATTTTCAATCATAAACACCTAAACAGACACCTACATGGCTCAGGGTGGTTTCCATTATAGGCCAGAAATGTTCATCTGATATCATAGTAAGGGAAAAACGTCTGAAAATCATCTCCTGGGATCTGGGAAAAGAGTTAACTAGCGCTTGCAGATTATCTCGATTCTTTAGCATTTATTCATACAGAGCTAAGTTCTGAAGATTCCACCCAAAATTTTCACGGTTTTTTTCAAATTACAGCTTCAGGTTTTATTCCACTTCAGATTGGGTTTTGTTTGTTTAGGGCACTTTGAATGAAAGAATCCTAGCATCACGTTGGAATCTGTTTACACCACTTTAGCATCTGTTTACATTTTCTAAAACCCAAATAATACAGCAGCTACAATCACACTGTACAATCTGCCCTAAATCAGTAGTCACTTATTAATCACACCCACTTTAACTCACAGAAAATGCCAGAGTAAACAAATAAACTTGTGTCATGCTAACAGCTCTCATGAACTGATAGAGGAAGCAAATGTCACGAAGACTATAACACCAGCCTTTCACTCTCCCAGAACCCAGTTCCAACATCCTCCAGCAGAAGTACAACTACAGATCTAAACTGTGGAGATAGAAGGCTAGTAAAAGAGCCAAGAAAATGCAGAAAATTACTGTTTATAATAAGAAAGAAGAAAGATTTCAATAGTAACATGTCATCCTTTTAAGAAAGCCAGATAATATATACAAGGGGATCATGAAGGTGAACTTACTTTACCACTGGAGTATATAGGCAGTGTAGTCGGCAGTAGAGCCTCACACCCTGAAGAAGGAAAGATGCATGGTATTATCAGTTTTTTCCTTTTCAAAGAAACACTGACTAGCTAAAGCTAGAAAAACCTGGACACTGATGTCTCTATCCAGCTGGAATTATCTACTGATTAACTGTTTTTCAAAACAGTTTCCTTATCCTCGAGGTCTGTCAAACATTCTTTCTTCTTTCCCTGCCTCCAGAAGCCAAAAAAATCTGTCCTTTTATCCCTAATCACCTCCATTCCAACGTTTTCTCCATTAATCCTTCCTCACAATTAACCCATGAACTGATGTCCATAAGAAGAAATCCAATTTATTAAAAGGTATATGGGCAGATATGGGATCAACAGAACTCATCTGACATACAATTATCAGGAAAAGCAGTTAAATATTGATCTCTTCTATCTCCCTGAACCATAATGCCCAGATTTTCAGCAGATGTGCTGTATTATGGCCTACTGTTTTCTTTTAGACCTTTTGTTACTATATTAGGATTGTAATCAGCAGTCTTGGGTGCAGTCACAACCATATTGTTATTTATTGCTAAGCTCTGCTTCCTCTCCCTACAGCGAATGTCTCCTATGGCATTAGGATGGATAGCTTAATACAACAAAGATAAACAGCATTAGGGATTTCCTATACAACAGGTCAACGACATTTAAGGTAGAGCAAACTCTTTTGATGGCTTTTATGCAAATCACACAAGGTTCCAACCAAGAATGATAATACAAACCTTGGACATGATGTCTTCCAATTCACTTCTTGGCTTGTATGTTCCATCATCATAGCGAAATCTGTACATCACCTGCTCATTCTTAAACTGGTGCTTATCTGAAACTAAAACATCAGTATGATAATTAAAATTAGTCTTTTCTCCCCTGCCATGTTCTTCATAGGCCAGTTGGTACATCTACACCTAAGGATTTGCTGGTATCTATCACTTTCTGAAGAGAGGACTCAGCTCTTCAAATTTCCCCTTATTGTGTATATGTATGCTTATGTGCACTTCTGCATAGCTCCACCAACAAAAGCAGTTTTCTAAAATGCTGCAGCTCCAATAAAATTGAAATTTCTTCCTTTTACACTAGATTCAATTTATGTAAGGCTTTGGAAACAGTCCTAGTGAAGGTAATTGGGACCGTCTGTCTTTTTTCGGTAAGTTTTGAACACAGTGCCTGCAAATTCCCACAACAGTTAACAGAGCACTTAAGTCATTTTTGCAGTTGCCCAAAGTTCTGCAACTCCAAAAGCAGAAAGCATACTGGTGGGAGGAACTACAGCTGTTAGAGATATTCTTCTATAGTTATTGTATGTTCTTCTATATTTCTGTTCTATATAGAATATTGTAATATTCTATATTTCTGTATATTCATACGAATATTATGTATATTCTTGTATAAATACAAGAACCTATGGTTCTTGTATTTACTAATGAGTTCCTTTGAAAAATTAAGTAGTATTTTTGAGGGACTGCTTTTTCACCCAGAATAGCCATTCCACAGTAGGGCAGTTAAAATCTTATTGGGTAATGCTATATACTGATAGGCTTTAAAGACAAGGCACAAAAGATACTTCAGTGTGACAAGGAACCTTTTCAAAAGAAGCATTGGCCAAAATCAGAAAAGAGTTAAAAACCATGCCCAGTTTCAAACAGATTTATCCAATGCACCAAACTGGTAAAGGGCTGAAGTCTATATCCAATTATAGGTAGGTTTATCCTGTCTCTATTCTAAGTTAAACTATTTCAATAGAAGTGGGAAACCTTCATACTGAAGATAGTACTTCAGTAACTAGTAGAAATTATTTGTTTCGCTGATCAGTAAATAAGTCGTAATTAAAAGTAAAAAGTGCCAACAATTGTTCAAATTCAAAATAAGTTATAAAGTATCTTCCAGATTTTACAACACATAGTATAGAAATGCCATTGTTCACAGCTTAATTTTATGGAGACCTGTTACAACTATGTAGAGAAGGAAGAGGAAATCTAGAGAAGAGCAACCAAAGCAGACAGCAGATAAAGTAGGGTAGCTTAGCCACTGTAAATCTTTCCTGCCTTTGCCAATGTAACAAAACCATGGCCAGATGTTTGTGCTAGAGCACCCTTTAATACTTCGGATGCAGTATTTCACACTGCAGGCACAGCATTTGATGAACTGAGAGAAAATACGGATTTACGCTATTTAAGATGCATCTTAGCCTGAGTTTGATTAACCTGAGAGAACTGATTGCACTGGATGACTGAAGACAATAAAACTGGATTAGGCAGACTCAGAAGTACCAGGACTCAGTTTGAGATTTAGTCTGCCCCTTGCAGAGTGGGCAGGATGATTGTTTAGAAAGCAGAGACCAGAAATTCTTAAGACCTTCCCGCATTACATAGCACATCCTTGTCTATGAATATTTAATTAAGATTCCTGCTTTTGGTGGTATTTTCCTTAATTTCACAGAGTAAAACAAAGTTTGCAGGATCTGGTGTATATCCTTTTGTATACAGTGGAATCTCTAAGCTGTGTAAGCTATTGACTTCTTTGAGTGTCTGCATGCTCTGGATTTTGTATTTCTACATCCAATTGAGAATCGAGTCTGCAGAAAGCGTCTTTTGTGTCTGGCACACAGCAGATCAGGTTCTGATCACCTCTGTTCTCTGTGACAGGTACCAGAACTTCCACATCAGCAGATAAAACAGCCAGAATTAGAGGAGATACAGAGGAAACTGAGTGACAAAACACACCGAACTCAGCACTTAGCACAGAGCTCAGCATTTAGCAATCTTCTATGGCCCTGCTTCTCAGGCAGGCTGAGAGATCAGCAGTTTTCACCTGACAGTAATGTTATGCCAAGTGAAAACAAAAGATAAAAGATATTGCCTAATGTTGAATAGGATGCTTCATTACGGTGCTTAAGTTTTAAGTTCTTGCTACATCAGGAGACACATAATGGGATACTTTCATGTGTAATGATTTATCAAAATCTCAAGGGATACTTCCTTAAGTAAATGTAGCATTGCAAATACCTTCCAGTGCCTAGCAATAACTGTCACTGGAGACACTAACATCAGGAATTCTAACTAAAGGTAACATTAAAACCAAATCACATGCATCTTACTCGGGGCATTTGAATAAGGGGAGCAGTAGATATAACAGCACAACTTTCTTTGAGCTGTAAATTTGTGTTTAGAACAGAAGGACACTGCTGAAAGTGTCAAAGTATGAAGTTATGGCAAGGTAAACAGTCGTCATGAAAACAAGTCTCAGGAGAGCTTTTTGCACAAACAGTGCAAGCGTACATATTCAGAATGTAGGCAAGTAAGGGTGTGAGTGCAAAAGAGCATTCTTCATCCAAAGGGGGATCCCTACACATTGGAGCCAGAGTGTTTCAGTTCTCCATAGCCACAGTTAGGGTCAAGTACTCAAAAGCGTTTAGTGCTTTTGAGCTCACGCTTAAAGCCCTTCAAAGTCTGAATGTGCCTAAAAGTATGTCTTGGTACCTGGAGGTGGAAGTGTACACGCATGAAAGATTACGGTACTGCTCATATTAAATTTCTCTATGTGTTAATTAAAAGAAGAGAACAGACATAATTTCTTAACGGTGTTACTGTCACCTGAAAAACGAGTTTGTGGAGCTAAGTTACCAAGAGATTAAAGTAAGACTAGCCTAATTAAATGGCTCCCCTATTTAAATTGGTTTCCAAGAGATTGTATGGAAATGTAGACCATTGGTGACTTCAGACCTATATACCTTATTCCTTTGATGTGCATTTTGCAGCTAAGCTCACCTGAAAGTTGAAATTGGGGCATTTGCTGTTTAACTAGAATAGGACTATGTTGTTCTGTCTGCATAACGTAATATGAAAATAATAGGAAACAGCAGGACAAACCTGGATTTAAAGGACATAATCTGGAAAAAGATCTTATTTTAGTAGAAATGCAGATAGCACAGAAAGTTTTCAAACAAGAACCTTGTGCTACTTTGGTCATGCAGCACTTTTGTATGCACTATCCTACTCTTCTAAAATACCCCTCATAACAACACTTCAAGGTCATCTGCCGGGTGTGATGAAGAAATATGGTGCATCAGTATTTTAAAGAGAGACATTCTTGCCAAATGAGCTGGAAAGAACAAATCTCACAACAAACCCTCCATCATCTCTTTTCTTTATGACAAAGAGTCTCATTAGAAAGAATGACCCATCATCTGGAGCCCCTCACTCTGTTCGTACCAGTGCCCCATTCTGAAAGAGCACTGCTCGACTATCCTCTGTACTGCTCATGTCTCATACGGAAAGCCATATTTATTGATCACTACAGATTTTCAAACACACAAAGTGCAAAGGAATATACACCTGATATAGTCTGCAACAAAGATCTTGCAGAGAAATCAAGCAACTGCAGGCATAAACACTTTCAGGATACCCAACAAGTCCTGTTTTCATGACATAAATATGCCCACTCATCAATCCCAAAAGTCATTAAACATTTTGAGGATTTGATGGATATAGTACAGGAAAGTATTTGAACATCACGTGAACAGCTGCAGTCAGTTTTCCACCCTCATTTCCAGTGCATTACTGAAATCTGACATCTCTGTATGGCATGGAGCACTTACCATGATGAATGATTCCATTTTCCAATAGTGCCTGTCCCAGGTTGACCCCCTCCTCTGGTTTGCTTATCTCTCCAATCTCTGTAAGCCATGATACAAACTCACTGCAAAGGGAAGCACAACAGAAACAATTAGCTTTTTTCCTCTGAATATAAGCAGACACATGCCTCTGCAAGTCATCAGCCAACCACGGGAGACTCCTTGAACCAAGTGTGAAAACTGTTATAAGTGATGATACCTCTACTAGGTGGCTCGATTTCCTACGTTTCTGGAGGAAATGCTCTGCAGAAGATCCAGATCTCCTATCCGTGGCTTTTCCCACCATTCCCCTTAGCTCATCATAATTAGCATGCACACAAAAGGAAAGACAACCTGGCTGGATCTATAAAGATGCTGCAAATCCTTATTTTATTGAGCAATCCAGACATCCAAGGGGGAAAAGGAAAGCAAGATTAACTGATGACTTTAAAAACAACATATTGGACAGTAGAGAAAACAGCTGCTTCTATCCAAGCTATTCCTCCAAGCAGTGTTCGTGGTCTGACTTAGTTACATATGCTTACCTTTCTTCACTGGGTCTGATTTCTGGCCCGTCCCGCCCCCCCCCCCCCCCCCGTGGTGTAATTGCATTGGCTTTAATGGAGTCACAGTAGGACTTAGGACAGAAGATTCAACCTACTGAATTCAAGCACAGAGCAGTGAGAGAGCGCACAAGTCCCACTGACAGGTTAATTTAAGGTCATTTACTGGAGTTGGTGCCTGGCAGATACATAAATGATGCTTCTAATTTATAGACAAAAGGTGCTAAGTCTGTCTGCTCATACAGCACGAAACAAAACCTCTCTCTGGTGAGGGGCAGAGCTGCACATATGGGCAGAATAAAAGCCAAAAATGGATAGATATGTTACTCAATTAGAAACAGTAAGTACAGAAAAACAGACATTGCAAGCCTGATGAATACAGCACTGCCAAAGCCCTAGGGGGCTCAGTTGTTTGCCAGGTTAATTAGCGATTATACTAGAAATGTGTTAAATTCATAGAGAAGAACAAAAGGAATATATGAAAGTAGAGCAACATATGGGAAATCTGAGTTCAATAAACCACTTGGGTGCTTGCCAATGTGCAGAGGGTTGCTGCTTATCAAAACCAGTATCCATGTTTCCACTTATGGGCTCTAAATGAAGTATTTTTAGTCTCTTCATGTTTATCAGAGCTGACTCATCTAAGCTGTAGGTAGTATTTGCATTTTGCCTTTAGAATAACAACAACAACTTCAATACTGAAAACTTCGGTTTGCTGAGGGGCTACTCTGTAACTGTCATAGTGTAAAAAAAGCAGCAGAATCTATTCAACTATGCCAGGGGAATTCCATGGAAACCAGCAGAGTTTTGTAGAACTCCTAAAGCCAGAGTACTGTAGTGATGAGTCAGACTCTCTAAGGAAAGCTCATGCTCAATTTCCCAGTGATTCTGAACTATTTCTAGAAGTATTTAAAAGCTGAAACAGAATATAAACTGCAGAGGGAGGAGAAGTAAGAATGATCCTCCACACTCATTACTGAGAATACAAGACACACATTCTGTGGAGTGCCCCATCACAGACATGCTGGCCAATGACTGTAATGATGTTAAGTACCCAGGGTAGATGCCCAGTTGCTATATATTTTTCCATCAAGTGCAATGGGTCTATGGCAGTTTACAGCATTTAAACAGTTGCCCAAAACTTTAGCAGAACACTGCTACCCTGTTAGCTTTCCTGCTGCTTTTATTTGGAACTGCGTCCCTGGAGTTTATTTGGATTGTAAATGTAAGGCAGTCTTCTTAAAGTTTGAAATTGCGAGCTGAAAAAGGAAAATAACTGCACGCTACTCTCACAGCCCTGAAGCTTCAGATGGTTTTCTTAAGAGCTGCTTTAAGACTTCTGTGGCATTTGATTCATAAGCAAAATCAGAACTCATTTGCTCTGAAGGCTTTATAAGCACTGAAAAGTGCATGATCCAGAAATATTCCAAGAGGTTTTTTAGGAATATGCTGGACTGTTGCTAAAAAAGCATCAACTCAAAAAGCAGATGACAAAGCAAAGTCTGATTTGTTTCCTCATCTCGTCCTAAGCAGTTCTCAGTATAACCGAGAGTATCCTCACTTCCCGGTGCTAACATGCTCAGTTCTCATCTGGCATGCAAGTCAGGACACCATCTCCCAACTATACCTCTGAAATTAAAGGACTTGGAACAGCTGGGTTTCTACTCAAGAAATACACAAGAAAATCCAACCCGTCCAAGTTCGTGCAATCTGATCAGATATGTTTGCAATCTCCTGAGGTTAATAGATCCTCTCCATTACAAGCTCAATACAGTTCAAGGTTTTGCAATCAATTTAGGGCAGTGCTGAAAAGAAGCATGGCAAGCATATAATTTACTTATATTGGCACCAACACACGTTTTTCCCATTGTATCAATAGTCACATGCCTAAATGCCAGTACACCTGAGGAGTGGTTAGGAAAATGGATTTGCACTCAAGCAAGTCAATTGCTGAAGTTAAGTTCAATAAACAGCCTTATAAATAAATGCATGTGATATTTCTGAAGATATTAGGATTAGTTCATGCTTTTTTTTCTGCAAACACATTTTATCTCTTGAATTATTAAATGCTATCTGATATCCAAAGGCCTAGAGAAAAATTATTTTTTGCAGTCTTAGTGTTACTCTCAGCTGCATGTAGCAGAAAACCATCTCAGCACAGTTATTAATGGCTCCCTTAGGCAGGAATATCTGAAAAAACAAATAGGTCACAGCCAATATGCATTGTTCAGGGGAAGCCCCAGGAATAATATGAAAAGTCTGCGAGTCATGACTGGATTGTACTGATTGAGTTGCACTCGACTGAGTTGCCCAGGACCGTACCAACAAGTGACTGTTGAAAAGATATCAGCAGAGTTATTTTCTATGGGGAAGGCTGGAACATTAGCAGAAATAATGCTTTTGTCAGAGATCAGGATACCTGTAGGTATCTCAGTCTGGGCTCAGTTAACCACTGGCAAAGTTAGGTCAAGTCCTCACTACTGGAGTGTCAGGTGGCTGTCAAGCAAACTGAGGGCAATGAGCAGAACAGATTATGAAGCATGTAAGAAAACAGACATTTTAAAAGAAAAAGGAGTAGCAGGAAATCCCAGGTAAGACTTGAGACTAAGCAAAATATCAGGGAATCCACAACAGACTCATATATATCAGCACTGCAACAACCTAAGTTTCTGATCTGGTACTTCTTGTTGCATGGAAAATAGGAAATGCTGTATCATGCCTCCAAAATCAGAGCTTGAAGATTTCAATTTGA
>NW_009196075.1:83704-124510 GCF_000690835.1 Fulmarus glacialis | reverse complement strand
AATGATTCTATGATTCTATGATTCTGAGAGGGACACTGTTCCACTGGGATTGTCTTTGCCAATTTTATGATATTCCCAGTCATGTCTTACCCTGCTGTCTGAATTGTAGATGCTTTAAAGTCCATTCCTGCGGCAGCTCAACCTTAATTCTACAAGTTGAAATAGGAGAGAGCTGTCTTTCCTGAGCACTATCCAAACTTGGGCATTTAATTCCTTTTATTTCCTTTATTTCTTATTCACCATTAACATTTTACAGGTAGTCTGCATGGAATGTCAGTATCTTGCTGTGTGTTCCTGCTCTCCGTAGGAATGATATCGCAATGATGAGTATCTCCCATGTGCTTGGCCACTCCTTTCTGCAGAGGAGCCTTGAACCTCCAGACCACACACTCTCTCCCACCTCAAGAGCAGTTTAGCTAGAAGTTCCTTGGAGCCACGCAATTAATTTCCTTTTGGAAAGATAATGTTCCTGCTGTAAAAAGGAGCTGCTGCATCCAGACAATACAGTGATTTTTTTTTCCCCCGGTGTGAGTAAACCTAACCACTAAAGCTGTAGTGAGCATGAAGTTGTTTGAGAACGCTGCACCTCTGAGGCTGTTTGGGGAGCTAGCCATATAAGCTCAGCTTTCTTTCTGCCTGTGAACATTCCTTCTTCCAAGATTAGCTTCTCAGGATCTCTGCTTTGTTTTTCAAAGAACTTGCATTTCTTTGTTTTTATTTGGGATAGGTAGCCCTCACTGTATCGGAGATCCTTTGCACCTAATGTTTTCTGCTCAAGAAATCTAATCAGCTAAGAATATGGACAAATGCAGGGTTAACATAGGTAAAACATGCAACAAAAGTGACTGTGAAAGCAACCGGTGGTCTGCCAGGGTTGATTTTTTGCAGGCATGTGTATTTGTCCAAGGTGGTGTTGGCTCTGAGCTGTGCCAGTAGATTGGGAGGAGGCAGGGAATAGGACAGGACATGTGTCTTGGCACTATTTACAGGCCTAATCTTCCAGTGTGAAGTGGGATGTGAGCTTTGTGGATCTTTGTGGTGATGGGTGTTTGTAAAGCTCCAGTTCGACTGCACAGGATCAAGCATTTAATGGTCATCCCAAGAGAATGCAATACTATGCCAGCAACAAGGACATTTTGGTTTAGAATTGCTTAGACATCTGCTTGTCAGGTGATGGTGTACTTGGCTTCCTGCCACTGAGTGCATGCTTCCCTTCAAACGCTTGCCCATGTGAGTGAGCGGTCTAAGTCTTGCTGTAACTCAAAAGCTGCTTGGCTGAGTTCCCCTCTCAAACTGGAGTATTGTTAATCCAGCATCACTGATAATACTGTTCACCAAATACACGTCAAACATATCGATATGGGGCAAAACTAAGCCCTCTCCCAGCCTTTGCCCATACTCCCAGCTGATTGTGTGGGGCTCTCTTTCACCTATAACCTTCTTGCCTGGTCTGCATTTCTTTTCCTTTGGGCAGTAGGATCTTCTGACAATCCCCACCATGTGCCTTTTACTGTCTAGGTCTTGCGGAAAGAGCACGAATTAATAGTCTGAATTGCGTTTTCTGCCCAACACTGGTAGTTTCCTATTTGAAATCAGTTGCATCAGTTCCATTAAGCTTCACTGTTCTCTATGGGAAGGGATTCTTGTGTTTAGCATGCTTTGTGTATCTCATTTAAACACCATTTAAAATGCTGTCTGTCAGAGGGCTGTGGTGCAGTTGTAAAGTAGACATGCAGAACGTCATTGTCAGTGGGAAAAAAACCAACAGGTGACTGTAACTATTCCTATGTTCTGTCAAACCTCTTTTTTCCTTTCATGTGGGCAAAATTTAGACTTGTTTTTGGTCCTGAACCACCTGAGGGCTAACTGAAGCATGCATCCAGACTAGCTTGTTCACTCGCCATCTTTCAGGCTTTCTTCACCCAAGATGATGTATCTTCCATGCTTCCTGAGCTCTGTGCTACTGGGATTCATCACCTCTTAAACTTGCTGCCATGGGGCCCTGCCCCAGCAATAGGGACTGCTGGTGCACGCACAGCCCAGTTGGCTGGTGATGGAGAGAGCTGCTTTTTCTCTCCTGCACTCTCCTCTATCACAGATGTGCAACGGGTGCAGAGACAGGTCATGCCAAAGGGGTGACGACCAGCAGAGAAAAAGCAGCTTCTGCTTCCTGGCTGAGGGTTGGTGCGAGAAGCCTAAATGGGGAGGGTGAGCCTATGCTGGGGAGAAGGGATTGGGGGTCTGCAAGCCTTGCCAGTTCGGCTGGTCCTTATGTCACGGGGTGTTGTGTTTCTCCCCTTGCAGATGTCGTGGCACCCACAGTACCGCAGCTCCAAGTTCCGCCATGTGTATGGCAAAGCCGCCAGCAAGGAGAAGTGCTATGACTGCGTGCCCATCACCCGCAATGTCCACGACAACCACTTCTGCGCTGTGAACCCCCACTTTATTGCGGTGGTGACCGAGTGCGCGGGTGGGGGGGCCTTCCTCGTCATTCCTATCCACCAGGTGAGTTCTGGCGAGGCAACCTGGCTTTTGCGAGCTCATTGAGAGGCTGGAGGAGAGCTGGGAGCTAGATCGCACAGAGGATATTCAGTTAATGCCATTGCCCGAATTGCAAAATGATGGAAGGGGCCCCAGATGTCCTGGCAGGTGATTCCTGGGATGTGTGTACTTACATGTCTTACATTGCTGCTTGCAGTTTTTCTAACACCTTCCTTCATTTCATCTCTCATTTGCCTTTCTTCAGTTGCAGGAACTGTGCTGTTCAGATGTTTGTCTCCTAGGAGAAATTGCAAATAAAAAAGCAATTAGTAGATACAGAGGGCAAAAACTAAAAGGTGCTTTAGTGGCATGGCTTCAGCTGTGACCAAAGGAGAATATGGTATGTTTTGCTCTACCTTATCCTTTGTGAAAGAATGGAGACATGGTTATCAGGCAATTAAGCTCTTAAGCTTCAAGCACTGATGATGGAAAAACTTCCCTTTCAGAAACAAATCCCATGTTTATGGGTTTTGATGAGAGGGAGAAGCTGCCTGTCTGATGTTTATTGCTTCAGAAAAATTAGGCATGCACTAAGTGGATTAACTTCCATATGAGATTATGAGCTCTCTGGAATCAGGGCAGAACAGATGAAAGGCAAAAGTTCAGCCTTTAATTAAAAGTTAATTGATGGTGTTATTGCAATGCCACTTTTTCAATATATATTTGCTAAGGATGAAAGTGAACTGGCTATGCTTGAAGAACCTAGCACAGTTCCTGGCCCTTCTAGACTTTGTTTATTCAGCTCCTTCACCACTGGTGCTGTTCGGAGACAGTCCTTCTAAAATTAACCACTACCCTGTTTTTCTTGACTGAGTCACTTCTGCCCCCTTGACCATGATCTGTTCAGGCTGAAGAACTTGTCTTTATCACAGAGCTGCATCTATAAGCAGGCAGCTGGTGACTTTGGGATGTGGGGTGGGACCCAGCTTTCAAAGTGTTGGCAAAACGAGCTGAATGTGCTTGCATTGCTTGCTATTAATTCTTCTGTCTTCTCACCTCTTTTCAGCTTGGGTAGTCTTTAGTAGCAATTCTCCCATTCTTAACACCTGCTCAGATACTCCACCCAGATCTGAAATACTCCTTGCAGAAGTCAAAGGCATGGTAGAACTAGAAGATACAGAAAAGGGTAATTAAAGTACGTCCATGAAAATGTGAAATTGCTTTCATGTGAGGAAAGTCTTTGTGGGTTAGGCCTCAATCAGTCTGGGAAAAAAGACAAGGAGCAAGATATATAAAACTGTGAAGAGGGTGGGGAAGAAGCGTGAGGAGCAATTTTTCTTGATTTGTGTAGTGAAGGGGATCCTGGAGACCAGGAAGAAGACGGTTAGCAGCAGATGTGAAGGCTTCTGCAGTTCAGATGTGGAGCTCACTGTTCCAGATGCTGACGAGCCCGGAGGAATTAAGGGGTTCAAAACAGGATGGAGTTACGGAGAGGAGTTGGTTTATGATGCAGGTCCCCTAGTTCAGGAAGTCTCTTGAGGGTTGACTTTGGTGGTGGATCAGGGAAAGGATCTGTATGTGCTGCGCTTCATACAGCCGTTCTCCGAATACCTGTTCCTGACCCATGCGGGGGGGAAAGAGCGGCCTCAGCCACTCACAGAAAGGGGTTCCCTGAGTGTGGGGGCTGCGATACCAGTTACTTTTTTTCATGATACACTTCCAAACTGGTGCCACCTGGTGAGGAGTGGTAGCTTTCAACTTGTGCTCCTGGTGGTGGTATTTGTGGCTGCCACCTTCTCCTGTGATGGTGACCCATGGTAGACAGCATACTGGGCTCTTGGCCTGTGCCTCCAGCTGCCAGGGCACTGAAGGCAGCCTGGTCTGAAGACATGTGCCTAGGACAGTATTGCCCTCTCATGATGGACAGTTGATCCGTGGTTACTTTTGACTGGATTCACAGGGAGCAGCCACATCCCAAGCATGCCACAGTGTGGAGGAAAAGCCCAAGAGCCAGGACGTTAGGTTTAGCCAAAGCAGTAGATGGTAGCTGGGACAGGGAGGGCTGCACTTTCCAGGGAGGATGAACAACCTGCTCGGGGAGCTGCCCTTGTCCCTCCCATGCTTTTTTGAGTTCATTCTGTGTGTGCTACTGGAGGGGCTGCCTGCCTCAGGATGTGCTGGAACGCTGGCTCAACCTCTCACCGTTTAACCGTGCCTCCTTGCTTGTTTGTTATGCTCTTCTCCTGCTGAGTCATGGACACCAAGCTCTCTCATCTCTCCTTGAATAAATACCACTTCTTGCCTTCTTCCTCTCTGAGAGCCGGGGGGTGAGGTAGGGTTAGGAACAGCAGGGGTTATGTAGGGGAAGAGCTCTTTGCCATAGATACGCTCCTTTCAGCAGGCCTTTGCATTCAATGTGAAGAGGAATTAGTTGAATATTTGCCACCACTTGGAGAATGGTCTTCTGTGGCAGGATGTGTCAGTTAGGTCCTCATGAAGACGCGCCATTGAAGCCAGCTGGGTGGAACGGCAACACTCTCACCAGGGAGGGAGGTGGCCGTGGCCACAGGGGCTGCCTGCTGCCCAGAACAGACTGAACGCCTTTGTAAATCTTGCAAGTCCGAGGAGAAGCGGGCTCAGTGACTGTAACTGGGAGATGAGCTGCTTTCCCACAATGTGGCCTGGGTGTAGATTGGTGTCTGACACAGATGTGTTGGGGAAGTGCAGGCAGCACATGCCAAGGAAGGATCTTGACTCAGAGGGCAATTTTGTGGCCTTTCTTTGAAAGACAAAGGCCTGCCTTTTTCCTTCTCTGGTGACCAGACTTGGTTGAGACTGCATCTGTCTCTTCTTTTGCAGCATAAAGCAAAGAGGTAGCAAAATGAGAACAAAGTCCTGAGAGACAGGGAGATATTTGTGTCCAAGTCTTTGCAGTCTCCAGTCTTTCAAGGTGTCAGCACCAGGTGTGAAAGGGAGGACATCTGTGGTTGTGTAGACTTCCTAGACACAAACCCCGCTCCCTTCTCTCTGGGGGCAAGGACTGTGAAATGAAACCTGTAATGACCCCTCAGGCCTTACCTAACTAATGCCATATGTGAACGGTGTGCCATGATGTGACAACAAGGTGCGTTAGTGCCCTTTGGAGAACACCTGAGAAGTGGGGCTGACCCATCTCATGGTAATCTACCCTGTACAAATCTGCTGGGAGAATTTTAGCAGCTGTCCCACTAGAAGTGGTTTTTGTCAAGGAACTCTGAGTTTGACTACGTTTCAGAAGTGCTGGGAGCTTAGAAAGTGAGTACTTGAAAAATTACTCATTTTCAAGCTCTGCAGATAACTCTGGAAGTCAGGTACCTCTGCATGAATGACAACACATCTAGTTACTGAAATAGTTTTTCATCTGTGGAATGAAATTTCCCCTGGACATGAAGAGCTTTACTTCCACATGCAGATGTGCGTCTGAGACCAACAGCCCTATCTGCCATATATGTTTGTTGGCAGGTTCATGTGTGGTGGGTCCTGCTCTGTCCCAGGGCTGCAGGGTTGCATTGGGGCAGCTGGGGCAGCTGGGACTGGTGCCCGGGAGGGCAAGGGCTCCTTTTCCAGGGCCAGTTGAGCCTGCTGGGGACGTGGGGGTAGGAGAGCCTTGCAGGATGGGGCAGGCAGAGCAGGCTCAGAGCAGCCTGGGAGTCTCCCAAATGGAGTGGGGAGCAGACAGGCAGCCAGCTCTGGGAGGGGACGGAGTTCCCATAGGGATCAAGGGATCCCTGTGGAGCTGGCTGCCCAGCCCGTTGAGTTGCCAGCTTGAAACCAAGCCCTGAAGCCTGCAAAAGGACACTGTGGGCAGGGGAACACTGCTTATTAAAGGCCTTTTATCTCTCTTCTGCCTTCCCAAGTCGCTTTGTATTGTCGCTGTTATAAAAGGGAATTGTTTTAGACTGTAGTCTAAAAAAGCAGTCTTTTACATTTCAAAGCCCTCTGAGTGTTCAGTTTAAAGCAGGTTAGTCCCAGTCTATGTGACAACTTTCCAGTGAAGCCAGAATAGTTACACACCGTGTCCTGTTCTGCATTCAAAACTGTACAAATTTCCAAGACGGGGAAAATTACATCCTAGCCACATCCAGGTTACGGCCAGCACTGATTCCCCTCCCCTTAAGGCCCACCTCTGGGGAGGTACAGGGAGTGCACCAACAGAAGTGTCTGCTTTCCAGGAGACCATGCATTTGCATTCGTTTTGATTTGTGATTCTTCCAGGTGGGATGAAAGTAAGCACATAAGCACCACCAGCTTGCCACCATGTTTCTCTCCTTAGGTGATTGATCTTTGCTCTTGGACAGATGTCTGGGATGCAAGGTGGTTCCTGGAGCTCCTCATACTTCTCCTGCTCCTGACAGGGAAAAGGAAGTGCTGCTCCAAAGTTAATTAATTCCACAGCACCCTTCCTAGCACATGATAAATACACCGACTTGACTTTGTAGCAGAGACTGTGCCTGCAGTATGGGTTTATCGTGATGCAACACAGCCCCCATGTGGCATAAGTCCCTCAATACTCCTGAGTGCACTTCGTGCAGGATTTTTACCAGTGAAGATGCCGCCCAAACACGGCATTTTTTTTAAGAGTCCGGAATGCTGATTGAATCCGGTGAATAGCTGGATAACACCATCAGAGAGAAATAGATAGCTTGTTGAAAGAAAAACTGCATTTGCAATTTGTGTCACAAATGTCTTTTTGCTTAAAAAATAAAATAAATGCTAGCTGATGAGGCTAAAAAATAAAAGCTAACACATTTTTTTTTCTGCTTATAAGAAATGTTTTCTGAAAGAGATTCTGTTTTTTTTTCCCCAAGATCTTTAAAAAATGTGGAAGATTCAACTCATTCATAAGTGTTTCCCCTCTAAGTATTATTCTGGTGTTTGAATCAAATACTGTCTTCTAACTTCAGCAGTCTTGATTGCTGCATGTGTGCAGATTTCTTGATAGCAGTATGTACTTAGGACTGTACTGAGCACTTCTTTCCTTTCTTTTCAGTGGTATCATCAAGACTTGCCTTCCAGGGACAGCAAAAACCCATTCTCAACAAACAGAGAGCATCCAGGCCATTTGGAGCATAACAAGCAGAAAGATTTCTTGCTGGAGCTCGCTTGGATCTTCTTTGAAAATGTCCTGTAATTCGATGGCTCACCTTAGGTTTGATGATATTTGTTTTTTCCAGACAGGCAAGCTTGACCCACATTATCCCAAGATATGCGGGCACAAAGGGAATGTTCTGGACATCAAGTGGAACCCGTTCAATGACTTTGTAATAGCTTCATGTTCAGAAGATGCCACAGTAAGTTTACCAGCTTGTACTCTGCGTTATTACCTGGCTAATGTGCTTTTTGGGGAAAGAAATAAAAAGAAACCAAAAGGCCCATGGATGAGATGTGAAAACATATATATATACTTACAAAAAAGTCAGGTAAGAGTAAGATTCCTGTCTTTCTCTTGAGGTCAGACCTGTGTGATCCCTTCCAGATGATGTACCAAAATCAGTGTGAGGAGGAAGATCTGTTTTGTGGGGGCTTGCATCTTTTTGGGTGTGTTTGCATGAGAAAAACAGAATATGAATTTAAAATGGAATGACTATTCAAGTTTAATCACTATGAAACTCTTCCTTTACTTTAGAATAAAAGCTTCACACAACATAATCTGGAACAGCTATTTAGATTAATTCCCTGCAGAGCAAGTTTGAGCTTGTTCCTGCACTCAGTTACTCTGTAAAAGTCATACTGCATTGGTTGTGGTGTAGCTGAGGAATCTGCGTCATACTATTCTGCAAAAGATATAAACGAAATGAGCATTTTCCTACTGAAACCACAGAAAGACTCCAGAGATGCAAAGGTTCATGCTAATGCAAACCTATGAAAAGATACCGAATACATCACATCAGGTTTGAGTTTTAGGCAATAAGTGGTTTAGCTGAAGTTAGTATAATTAACTAATTATATTTTACTTCATATATTTTACTTCAGCGAAGGTGCAGACTAGTTATTAGGAATTGAAAGATTCAATTCATCTTTGTAAGGGTGTTGTGGTTTAACCCAGCAGGCAGCCAAACACCACACAGCTGCTCACTCACTCCCCCACCCCCAGTGGGATGGGGGAGAGAATTGGAAAAAAAGTAAAAGTCGTGGATTGAGATAAAGACAGTTTAATAGAACAGAAAAGGAAGGGATAATAATAGTAATAATAATAATAGAATATACAAAATGAGTGATGCACAATGCAATTGCTCACCACTCACCGACCGATGCCCAGCCCATTCCAAGGAGCGATCGCCCCTCTCTAACGAATCCCCAGTTTATGTACTGAGGATGACGTCACATGGTATGGAATACCCTGTTGGCCAGTTTGGGTCAGCTGTCCCGGCTATGCTCCCTCCCAGCTTCTTGTGCACCTGGCAGAGCATGGGAAGCTGAAAAGTCCTTCATCACTATAAACATTACTTAGCAAAAACTAAAACATCAGTGTGTTATCAACATTATTCTCATACTAAATCCAAAACACAGCACTATACCAGCTACTAGAAAGAAAATTAACTCTATCCCAGCTGAAACCAGGACAAAGGGACAGTTTAGCCCATATCTACCCACTGAAAGGTTGCTTTCCATGTCCTGTCAAAAGTGTGATGTTGGCTTCTGTGTTCTGACTACCTACGGTGCTTTTTTCCAGAGATCCCACATGTGTTTTTTCCCACTGGATATATTCACCCTCTGCCACACAGCATCAGGGAGGTTTCCCTTGTCATTTCCTCCAGGCCTGGCTTGGTGCACATCCTCTGCTATTTCAGCTCTGCCAAAAATCACTCTTGAATTGGAAATCTAGGCTCTTTGAATTGTCCTTCCTGTTTAGTGACTTGCCTTTGATTCTTTGGATATTCATGTCTTTTTTGAAGGCTTCATTCAATTTCTGGGCTGCCTATGAGGGTTTTATTTTATCTTTCAACCCTTATGCCAGGCTTTCATGCTGTCTCAGCAAGGACTTGTGGCAGGAAGGCATGACCATGACCTCTCTTTTGAGTGTCAGGTGAGGCGTGAGCACAAACTTTGAAGCTTCCTGCTGTAGTTACAGAATCACAGAACCATTCGTGTAGAAAGGGAGCTTGGGCGGTCTCCACCCCCACCACCTGTGCAGGTCTGCGGAGCTTAGTCTTGAAAACCTGCAAGGATAGAGATTTCACCATCTCTCTGGGCAACCTGTTCTGTTCTTCACCGCTCCCATGGGGAAATTTTTTTCCTTATATGCAGTCAGAACCTCTCTAGTGTAGTTAGTGACTGCTGTATCCCGTCCTCCCACCTTGCACTTCAGGACAGAGCCTGGCTCTGTGTTCTCAGTGATCTTGTAAATGTTGAAGGCTTCTATCAGTTTGCCCTGAAGCTGTCTCTCTTCCAGGCTGATCAGGGACATCTCCCTCTGTTTCTCCTCACACGGCAAATGCTGCAGCCTCCTAAGCTTCCTGGTGGCCCCCACTGGACTCACTTAAATTTATCAGCATCTTTATTGCACTGGGAGATGCAAAATTGTATGTAGTATTCCAGCTGTTGTTTAATGATTGCTGAGTAAAGGGAAAATCGTTTCCCTTGATCTAGTGGCTATCTTCCTGTTGTTCCAGACCAGGATGTTGCTAGCTTTCATCCCTGCCAGGGCATGCTGCTGGGTCATATTTATTCTATTGTCCACCAGGACCCTGGGGTCTATGCAAAAGGGCTGCTCTCTGTCAGTCTTCTTTTCCAGTTTCTGACTGAAACTTGGCAGTGGATCATTTTCCAGGCTAAAGAATAGAAACACTGAGCTTGTCACTTGTCTCGGCACCAGAAGTTGTTCTAAGAAGTCTTGCTGTTTGTGACTGTACTCTCTTTTTCGGTACTACCCTCCCATCATCATTCTGGCACCAGGAAATGGGATCTTAGGGATCCCCTGCACAGTGACACAGTGTAGGGAAACCTCTTCCCTCCCCGCTAAGTAGTGAGGACAGCAGACTGTGTTTCTTAGTGTGACTGTCTTTCCTGGTACCTGGTAGCTAGACCTGTGGAGGTCACAGTCAAAGCCCTGCTCAAAGCAGGCCAGTTGAATCAGGTTGCTCCAAGCCTTGTCCAGAGGAGTTGGAAAGATCTCCAAGGCTACAGATCCTGTGGCCTCACTGGGACCTTCTTCCAAGGGTTGAGTACTCTTCTAGGGAAAATAGGGCTCCTCTGATCTCCAGGGAGTGCCCATTGCCATTTGTGTCCACAAGCTTCTGTGAAGATGATGGAAATTTCCCATCACCCACATTCCTGAGAGGTTTCTTGGCCATTAACCAGCCTTTCTGGAGCTTGCCTTGGTGGTACCACAGCTATCTTTTGTAGTGTGTAGCTGAAGCATGTGGAGTGGTACTTTTGGATAGTCTCTGTGAACACCCAGTGCCCTTTCCAGTTCCTACTGCTGCTTCAGGCTTAGAACTGAGGCCAATGCAAGTGGCCAGGGGCTGAGAGTTTGAACAGTATGGGGAGAGGGCTTATCCTTACCCCTTCTGTTCCTTTTGGCAAATCATCAGGCACGTATGAATTCAGCTTGCTGAAGATCTTCTCCCCTGTGGTTAGAGGGGCAACTCTGTGCCTTTTACTTAGCTTTGTCAGGTTTTCTTCAAGATGCACGGTAGACGGCTCATGGATTGTTTCTGCTTGGCCTGGCACGTCTGGCTCCAAGACCTGCTTCTTCTGCACACTAAGCACTGGCAATTTCTGCCATTTAATGCATCCTGAGATTCCAGCGAGGGGCTTTTCCCTGCTTTTACCACCAACCATTTCATAGCATGGGGAGTGAATGGTTCATTCTAGGCAGTTCTTCTCAGCGTGAACACAACCTATTTTTCCCTTTCCTACTCTCTCAGCCTCATTCCTTTAGTGATAGCTGTTGAAGCTGTAGTGTGTGATGCTTTCTTTTACCGCTGTAGAAGTTCATCTGGAGGCTACTGGACTCCACTAGTCCTTAGGTTTCTGATGGGCTTGATTCCTCAGTGGGATAAACACTGTTGAGAAGGGTGCTCATGATCTTTCGCAGCAGGTCCCAGAATTTGTGCCTCTCCTTTGGCTTAGAAAGGTGTGATCCTCATCAGCCAAACAGTGGGAAACTCTGGCAGGTATGGCTAATTTCCATGAACTATCTGCTTCAAAGAGCATTTCCCTTTTGCGAAGTCCTAGAAAAATTATGAGAAGCATAGTAATTTTCATGGAGCCAGAGGGTTAATTATCTGTTAGCATCCTAAATACTTGTGCTTCTAGGATTAGTGTGAGAAAGACTCTTTCATTTTACCTTCATAGGTTTAGCTCCTTTTGCAGGTTTCCTCTATTGTCTTCTTCCATCCCAGGAGGACAGAGGATTTTTGTCTTCATGCAGCATCCTTCTAGAAGAACCCAGGGCTGCAGGTAGACCTGTTATGAGACAGCACACTCCCAGCATTGAGTGACTTCAGTGCGGTGCTGCCCAGTTTCTCCGCTCAGGGCATCTGCTGTGTGGCCACATGGGTGGGCTTCTGTGTACTTTGGCAAATAGCTATGTCATTTGCAAAGCGTTCAGCAATGGTGCGGTTTTCTATGGGACAAACAGTGCTATAGCTGTCATCTGACCAAGGGAGTTCTCAGTTCTTTTACCAGGTAGCGTTGAGTCGATGACTGCTTGGATCAATCCTGCATAGCTATCGATGACTGCTATGATTCAATCACTGCTATAATATCTTCTGAGACTCTTTGCTGAAGTTTATTTCAGATTTGCTTGTTCCTGCTCAAAGTTTGTTAGGAGGCAAGGTCTGCAAGATCTGTGGTTTACTTCTTCCCCTTGGCAATAACTTTTCGTAATTGTGCTGACAGCTTGGCCAGGTGTAAGGCTTGGATTGCCAAGTTAAAACAAACTGGTAGAACTGCTGACTAAAGATAGAGGGTAAAGAGGAGTCTTCAGGCCCACAGAAAAGTAAAGATACTATTTTAAAGGACTGGCATTCAATAAAGCCGGGAACATTCCTATTCTCTACCAAGGGAATAATAATACCAAGGGAATAATAGTTATTGGTAAGTTCCAAATTAGCTCCTTACTCAGGAATCTCACAAAGATCCATCCTGTGCCATTCAGGTTAAAATCTGGGACATCCCCAAGCACTTGCTAACAAGAAACATTACCAGTCCGAAGAAGGAACTTCTTGGGCATGTTCGAAGAGTGGGCCTCATTGAATGGCATCCCACTGCTAATAACATCCTCTTCAGCTCCGGCTACGACTACAAGGTGGGTCTGTTCTCTGTAGAGCTCTCCTCCTGGGACACCCTGTTTGGCAGGGTGTTTTGAAATTTGTTTTAATTTCAAGCTGTAAGATAATACTAAAGAGTTCAGAAGCCTTCTTCAGGGGGAAATCCCATGGTGACCCCAAAGGCAAAAGGACATTGCTACAAGTTCAAAAGGACTTGCTAATTCTCCAGTCTTCTGATGAACTTCAGTCTACTCTGCCCTTCTCCTTTACTGGATTGGATACAATATGCAATGCCATGCACTTTTGTTTGGCTTCATTCTTGTGCTAGTGCAAATATGTGCACTGATGCTGGCCATTTTTATGTATAAGATGTGGTTGCAAAGGAAATTACAATATTGGACATTCTGAGCAGACACTGTATTCCTGATACATTGCTGTAAGTGTCAGGAATTATTTTAAATGCTGGAGAACAACCACTTATGATGGTAAGAGCTATACATGTAGGAGAAGAGAGGAAGAAGTGAATAGGGTACACAAAGCCCCCAGTTGGTGAGGCAGCAAAGGGCTGATTTTTTTTGTTCTTTTGCTCCAGATAATGATCTGGAACCTTGACACCAAGGACGCTGTCGTCTCGAACCCGGTGAAGATCCTTGACGCTCACAAAGATGTGGTCCTCTCCATGTCGTTCAACACAGATGGCAGTCTCCTTGCCACAGCCTGCAGGGACAGAAAGATACGTCTGATAGACCCTCGTGCAGGAACAGTCCTACAAGTAGGTTGGGTCCAGAGGTTTATGGTCCAGCTGATCTTACCCCTTGGAGTGTTTCCTCTTCTGGGTAGATTCATTGCCATTAAAGAAGATGCATCTGTGCTCCACGTTGCCTGAGGCACCAGATGGTGCTATTGCCGCCTTCTTTTCATGGAACACTTGCTGTCATTGTTGAAAACAGGGTTTCTGCATCTTGCTACCATGCTCCTTGCTCCCTGAAACCCTTCTTGAAATACACTGTTTTCATAACTCCCTCCTGCAGTCCTCTGTGGGATGCCTTGGGAAGGCTTGTAGAGATCAGGTGGACAGGTGGATGCAAGTGTACATTTGTCCCACTGCCAGGGTTGTTCTTGTTGCCTGTACTTTGTATCTGTTGGTAAGGTGAAGCTGACTGTGTTTCGTACGTATTTGCACAGATTTGTGTACACAGAAAGTCCTGCCTACAACTCTTGCAAATATGTGAATCAATAGTTAGAGAGCATGATTGGGTTTTTAGGAATGGTCCTGAAGAGTTTAGGCCAGCTTTCTTCGATCCCCATGAAATCCTGCTCACTGTAGTTTAGCCAGGCTGACGAGATCTTTCAGATGTGACTGACTCAGAGGTCTCATGTAACATGAAATGTAGTTATGCACAGGTGCTGTCTCGTACTCACACAGTGTCCTTTCTCTTCCTATAGGAAGCCAGCTACAAGTCTCACAGAGTCAATAAAGTCTTGTTCCTTGGAAACGTGAAAAAGCTGTTCTCTACTGGAACATCTCGGTGGAATAATAGGCAAATTGCATTATGGGATCAAGTGAGTTGGACCAGCAATCTTAACCATACCAGCTTCAGTTTTCTTTCTTTTGCTGTCGCTTGAACTTTTCCACCTGCCAAATACCCAAGAATTGGTTTATAACAGCAATTCAGAAGTGATCTGTCAAATTCTTAATGGGTGATAGGTCTTATTGCTATGGCACTGTTAGCTAAGTATGAGTTTTTGAAGAAGCTCTCAAAGCTTTCGGCATAGAAATCCACCAAAACAAAGAGAATGCTGTACCCACTACAGGAAGAAATCATTCAAAGGACCTTTGGGTGGTCACTGTAGCTCTGACTTAAAAGCAGCTCTTACTGGTCTTACTGGCAAATTGTTACTGGTACTGGAAAGAGAAATGAGCTCTAGACACAGCATACTCAGGTGAAGCCCTCAATGGAGAAAAAGATGTGGAGTGGTTTTGATTTCTGATGATTTCTGACAGTAGAGTATTGAGGTAGCACTTATTGGTCACTTCCAAGACATGATCTCCTATCATGACAGCTGCTAGCCTTATGAAACCCTGCTCTCCTCTGCCCCTTTCATATGCAGTGAGATGCTTTTCCTTTGTCAGCATCTCACTTTGTTTCTCTGCATCAACCACCTTACAGCACAATCTTTTGCCTCTTTGTTGTGCTGTCACCCTTTATACCAGACAAAGCTGGCAGACCAGGTCTATGATTTGCCATTTGGCTATGTTTGGGCATGGCTTCTTCGCATATGTGAGAGGCAAAGCATTGTGCTGCTGTCTGAAGGCTTTCCACAAAGCTGAGCAGTGCTGTGACACATTGAGAGCTGCTGGAGGAGCTGGCCACAAACTTAGTTTGAGAACACAATGAGAAGGCCTGTGAGGCCAGTATGTACAGCCTCCTTAGGGATAGGCATTGGCACAGGACCTGCCCAGCAGGCATCTTTCTGAGGTCCACATCCACCCATGTCATCATTGCATCTAAACAGAAGCTCTGGCTTTCTGGAGCCTGCAGCTGGGCAGTTCTGCAGGACAAAGTATGTATTGACCCTATCCTAAATACATATTTATGTGACGATAGCCACAACGGCAGCCATGGGACACCATACTCTGCCTCATTGGTCCTCCTGATGTTGGTCCGTTCAGCAGTGCAGGGATAGCTTTGTATAAGACATGCCAACCTTGTGTATGGAGTGGTGTGTTATGTCCTTGTACATGGCTTACCTGCAAAAGGCCGATGGGAGCTTTTACCCTTGCAATAGGCACCTTCCCACCATGAAGTGTGGAGACTGCTCGGCTGATGTAGACTGTTCTTGTGAAGGGTGGTGCAGTACTGTGGAGGTATTGCCTTGACTAGAGGTAGTGAGGGAACATGAGTAATTCAATGTGCGATGCAGACATGCCCCGAAGGCTCCTCCATCTCCCTAAGTCTGGTGGCCCACATAGAGGCAGGCAGTGTTTCTTATCGTATCTACCCCTGAAATGTCATCGGGTGCCTGAGATGTTTTAGTGGTAGGAACTGATGTCCTGAGGTGCTGCACTCAGTCAAGAGCCAGGGACAGAGCACCCGTTTCCCACCCACAGAGCTTTGAAGAAGTCTGTGCATGGCCCTCTGCTCAGGGCAGCTGGCCTTTGCCTAGGATCATTGTAGGGCTGTGCTCACATGCCGCTGCCAGGTGGGGTTCAGGTAAGGTGTCCCTGACTTGAGGTGACTGACAAGCGATCACAGCTGTCTGTTTTTCCTGTGTCCTGCCCAGAATGACCTTTCTGTGCCTTTACTGGAGGAGGATCTGGATGGCTCCTCGGGACTCTTGTTTCCCTTCTACGACTCAGACACGCACATGCTTTACGTGGTGGGGAAGGTAAGTACTTTCCACGTCAGCAAATGCTGGCCTGTCTGATTCTTCTCCTGGCCTGTGTTGCATCAGGCTGAAGTCAAAGATGCTCCTGAAGCACATGAACCTAAGAATATGGGCTGATGGGATGGGGCCTGAGGGTGCTGCAGCATCAGGCCACATTTACCACTGCAGACGTACCACATTTACTGTGGGGAGGTACACTGCAGAGCCCTAACCTTCCCACACAGGAATTTGTGGGTAAATATTTGGTTCATTCTTGACCCTGCATGGCTTCTGGGGCCAGGCAATCTTCTCAGACCCTCATGCTGAATAGCAGAGCCTGGCTTAGTTCATTTTCTTTGCCTTTAGGGTGATGGAAATATACGGTACTATGAGATAAGCCCTGAGAAACCATACCTGAACTACCTGATGGAATATCGTTCTCATTTACCACAGAAGGGAATTGGTGAGTGGCAGTGTATGTCTAACATTACAAGAGGATGGTGGCTTTTTTGTTTTAGAGGCTATCAGAGTCCAGGACTATGCAAAATATCATTTAGAAAAGAGAGTGGGTCCGATTCCAGTCTCCACCCCGGTTTACACGTGCACAACAGTCAGCTTGGCCCAGCTCACCTATATATCACAAGTGGTATTACAGGGTCATAGCTTGGAGGGGTCCCTTCTGACAAGCAGAGCATGGGCCATGCAGCTTTACCAGTCACTGCTGCATCTCCTCTCACATACCTGGTCAAGGTGGCAGGGAGGATAGTCTGGATTTAAAGGTGGAGGATGCTCCTTGCCCTTTGTGAATCTGCTCCAAGATTTTTGGCATTGAACTCTGTTGACATTGTTTCCACTCTGGGATTTCTCTGGTAATGGATGCTCCACATCTTAATGCCTTCACTCTTAGCGCTTGCCTACCTTCTCTTGTACTGGCATTTCCCATTTAGAGATAGACCTGCTGTGATTAGGTCACCTCTCCTCCATTGGAGACCCTTGCTTATTAACCTGTCCGCATACTACCCACTGGTTAACTCTTTCAAGCTACAGAATTTGGCTTTCTGCCCTCAGACCCCATTGGTAGCCCTTTCTTGAACCTTCTCCAGTCTACCCTGTAAGCCATATTCCTCTATAGACTGATGTGTTTTTAGGGCCATTTGCCACCCCTCCATACTACCTGTGGACAATCCCATTCTTCCAGGACATTGGTACAGACATTTAGCAGCACTGGATTTTGTGCCTGCAGGCCTCCTTCAAAAAACTGTTATTGGAAAGGAATAAATTATTTAACACTTAACTGGAAGATCTCTCTGTTATTTAGCTTTTATAATCCTTCCAATGTACAGCATCCTGATTTTATGTTGTCATAGTCTCTTGAAAAATTGTTCCATGAAAAGGAAGTGTACAAGTGATTTTAAAAGGCCTGAGTGAATCAAATCTACTTCCCTAAGCTGATCTGTTCTGCTGATGAAACGTACTGCTAAGGTTATTGCACAAAAGCTTCTTTCCCAATACTGCCAAAACAAAATACAGTGTACAGGACTGGAGTTTAGATTCGCATTTAGATGAATGCATAATGTAAGGAGCAACAGTCCTTCACATAGAATCTACTGTTTAATGAAGTCATTTGGTATTAGTAGAAAACAAAGCTTCTCTAGGATACCATGAAGCAAGGTCTACAAGGAGAGGCAATCTCTTTTGTTAAGGGAATTGACATGGCTGTAGGCTTTGGACTGTACAAGCTCATGGGAGAGAAATCCACTGAGGCTACCAGGTACTTAGAGACCTTGTGTGGCTTAGCTGGTCCCTGAAACACAAATGGTGCTGTCTGACAGAGTAGATGTTCACACCCTTCTCATACTCCATTCTGCTTTGGGACGGTGTTGGGGGGAGGATACTGGGCTGGAAGGGCTTTCAGCCTGACCCAGCTGTTCTGGTGTTGTTTAGGTGTCCTGAAATCCCTTCCTGGTGATCCCGATAGTCAAATCCTGTGGCATCTCCTGCCAGTTCTGGCCACTCTATTTGCAGCTCATGAAAATGAGTAAGGAACAGGAGGCTTAGCATGAAAACCACAGACCCTGTGTGTAACTCCATGGTCTGACAGAAAAAAAATTATTTAGTCTTGTCATTTGTGCCAGTGAGCCAGTTTTGGGTGCAGATTTCAGACCATGGTGCTGTGGAGCTGATGCTGTGACTCCTTTTGTTGTTTGGTGACCCTTTTTCCATGGTGGATGACATTAACTTTCCTAGGGAGATTTATACTCCATTTGTTTCATGCTATCCCACCAGGAATGATGCCAAAGAGAGGCCTTGAAGTGTCAGCTTGTGAGATTTTCCGTTTCTACAAACTGATCCCAACTAAAAGCCTGATTGAGCCCATCTCCATGATTGTCCCTCGACGGGTGAGTTAACCTCAGGTCATGTTCATGTCTGGGACAAATATCAATAAAAAAGAGGGCAGTGCCTCCTCTCTGTGACTCTCGGGGCAGGAGAGTAGGTAGAACAAGGGATTTTCTCTTTCCAGGTCTGAGGGACAAAGCTGGTCATTTTGTGGGGCAGCCCTGCCAACAAACCCTGGCTGGGTAACAGAGTTAGGTCTCTGTGTAATGGCTAACTTTCTAAGACATGCTCACCGATCTGCTCTGCTGGGGTGCAACAAGGGGTCTCCCTGACTGTCAGGTCAACTAGCTGGCTGTAAACTTCCTCAGTTGGTGGCATCTGTTTGACATAATGACAAAAGAGAGAGACGGGTTGGGGATGATGTTGGGTGACTTGAAAATTTCCTTGTGGAGGGAAGAAGAATCACCCCAAGAAAAAGGGAACGATGGATTCCCAGGTCTCTACCCAGTGGGTGCAGTTGTGTTACAGACAGTTGTTTTGCAGCATGTAAGATATGACCCATTGCACTGAGAGTGATGTAGAAGTAAGTCTCAGAGCTAGTGTAGCTAGAGAATCACCCAGGTCATGAATCTGTAGCTAGCCAAGGTAGCTCCCATGTAACCGTGTGAGCAAAGGTACATTGGAAGCGTCAACACTGTGCCCTTTACTTCCAGAAATGTTAGAAGGTATGAGTACCTTGAATTCAGAGAGGCAGGAGAGCTAATGCTCATTGCGACTACCAATCAGGCATGTTCCTCCAACATTATCTCCTTGGCCAGTTTCTGTCAGCTGATGATCAGCTGATGATTGTGGCTTGTGTCCATCCTTTGTATCCACTTCTTCATCCTCAGGAATGCTGAGTTCATGAGAGTTGGGTTAGCCTGTGTCACCAACCTCCCCCAGTCTGTTGTCTGGATGTGTAAAGACCTTTCTGGCAGGAGTTAAAATAGGCCTTCAGATGCAATTCTTCTGAATTGGGGTGAGGAGGAGAGAGGCTCAGGGCAGGTGAGAAGATTTTATGTCCATGCTGGTGAGTGCTCATGACACTCCTTGTGCTGAGGTGGAACAAACTTCTTTCTCCACCACAATCCAGTGGTGGAGAAAACTAAGCCAAAACCTCACTGACATAGTGACTCTGGACTTTTGTTTGCTTACAGTCGGAGTCATACCAGGAAGACATCTACCCCTTGACCACAGGAGCCCAGCCAGCGCTGACAGCACAAGAGTGGCTGAACGGAGTTAACAAAGGTCAGCACATGGAGAGCTCCCCAGCCCTTCAGCTCCCCAGGGCTTGGGTAAGCTGCTACTGGCTCTCTGGCCTGTTAATTGCCAGAGAAAGAGGAAGGGAGGAAAAGGAAACACATAACAAATATGGCTGTAAACTAAAATAATTTGGTGGCTAAAATATTCACCGCTGTGAACTCTGAAAGCCGCTCCAGTCAGGTACCCCCATATTTATCCCTGCAGGTTGTTTGAATGAATTGCTTACAGCTCATTTCTGAGTGTGGTTTGTCAGTGCTAACCCATCACCTGCCTCCCTCCCTAGGCCCTCTCATGGTATCCTTGAGACCAGGCTCTGGAGCTGTGAATTCCTTACCACAGCTTCTTGAGCCAGAGCCACTCATGAAAACTACTGACCTGAGCCAGCACCAGGGTCGGGGAGGAAGGACACCACTGGAGGACATGCAGAAGTCAAGTGAGATCGAAGACAGCAGAAAACAGCTGAAAGTGGAAGAGAAATTGCCGAAAAATGAGCAAATGTGCCTCTCCAATGGCTTTGACATATTTGAGTGTCCACCACCAAAAACTGAAAATGAGGTGTGAATGTCTGGGGTGAAGGGTTGGGGCTGTGGGGGGAAGCCCAGAGTCAGCTGGCAAAAGGATGCTGTTCACAAGGTGACAGAATCCGGGGAGGGTTTATTTTGCAGACCCGGGCCAGTGCAAACTCTTCATTCTTTGTGGAGGCAGAAGCTCTGCATGCCCTGGCTATCACTTGGGAAGCAGAAATGTGAACCAGCAGCACCCCACCTGAGGGGGTCTGAAAAGGAGGGAACAATCAATATTCCTGCTTCTTAGGCATTCTTGTGGCACAGGCCTGCCTGGTGGCTGGCTGGGGACGCGGAGGTCCTTGTGACCTCCAGGTTCTGGAGAAGAGAAGGGGGTTTATGCAATGTAACCCTTCTATGAGAGCTGCACTCAGAGAGCCAGGGACGCCTGGGGAAGGAGTGCGTGTACCCTGCTCCCTTGGCCCATGGTGCCTCCATGTAGTCTTAAATGCCTAATTATATTGTGAACCCTGACACAGGAAAGGGGCTCTCTCTGCCCCTGCCTCGGCAGCTCACTGCTGGGGGACAACCTGGCAGTGCAGTGCCACTGAGGCTGGCTGTTGGTCGCAGCCTGCTCCTGGGAATGGCTCCAGGAAAGGTCCTGGTAGCTCCATGATCTGTCTTCAGCCATGGCCAACCCCCTCCCTGTATGGTGACCAAAGCTTGTACAGTGGTAGATCTCTGTGGTGGTTTGCAAGCCCCCCATTATTGGCGGCTCAGGGACATTTTTGAGTACAAGCAGCTTGTTTGCTTTTAGGAACCCTGGAAGGATTTCCTTCCCATAGCCATGCTCAGGTCCCCTTTTTGGCTCTACAAGATTTTAGCATCTGCAGCTTGATGGGGCAGGATTTCTACAGCTGAATTTCCCTGTGGTGTGAAAAAGGATATTCTTCTGCATGTTTCTGAGCTGGCGCCCCAAGGTTACAGAACCAGCCCTTGCAGAGCTGGGTGCTCTGCTGTGTGCACTGTGAAAGGCCATGCTAATCCCAAGTGGAGAGGACAGAGCATGATCAACAAGAAAAAAGAAGAGAAGTAAAAGGACTTGCCCAAGGTCAGAGTAGGAGATGTGGCAGATCCAGGAATTCAGACTCCAAATACTTTCTGAGTCTAGGCTCTCTTTGAGAAGGTTATTTTTTCTGGTCTTTTGCATTGAATTAAGCAGATGTAGCATTACTAAATGGTAATGAGAAAACACACGCTGAGAAAACACACGCACTTATAGCCCAGGCTGGTGGACAGCAGGAGCACTGCTGGTGTTCAGTCTGTTGGTTGAAGGCCTCCTGCTTAGATGCTGTTTCTCTCAGAAGTGATGTGACAGGCTGGTGGCATTTGACAGGTTAAGTCTGTGTTTTCTTAGTGTAAACAAAGTAAAATGTGACTTTTCTTACAGCTTTTGCAGATGTTTTACCGGCAACAGGAAGAAATCCGTAGACTACGTGAGCTGGTAAACCAGAGAGATGTCCAAATTAAACAGCTGGAGCTGGAGCTTAGAAACCTCTGTACGGACACAGGCAGTTACTGAGGGTGTTGGCCTGCAGCTGTTAGCACCCCTGGGAACTGGAGCAGACTCCAGTTCCTGCAGATAACTCCTAGGGTTTTTGCTGGGGGAAAAATTGATCCTTCAGGCAGCATGGACTTCCCTGGCTTGTGGTGGTCATATTTCCCTAATCATCACCAGACAGTTATTGATGGACTTGCTGTGCTTCTTCAGGCTCCCCTTGCTTGCCTGCTCACTGATGTCAGAAGTTCGTGCATTAATGCTAGTGAGAGACTTTGGAAAATCTTGCTCTTCTGCTCCTGGAGAAGCCACCTGTTAAGCTCTAGGAACAACCTGTTTTGCTGCCCCTCCGCATGACATGAGGATGGGAGACTAAAGGCAGCTGCCAGCTTCTTTTCCCACCCCTGGACCCAGCAGTGCGGCTCCTGTGGCCGCTGTCCTTCTGCCCTGGGAGACCACTCTGCAGTTGAGCTTCAGAGGCACCTCTAGCTCCAAAGTGATCCTCACGGCTCAGCCCTGCAGCTGGGTGGCTAGGCAAAGCTGTGGCTGCCCTGACCTGGTGCTGGGGATAGTCCCGCTCCAAGCGGGAGGCTGCACTGGGGCTGCCAAGGGCCAGCACTTTTCTGACAGGTAAAGGAGAGTTGGTGTTTGGAGATCCTACTTTAAAGGCGCGGTGGTGTGGGCTGGTTCTCACCAGAGAAGCTGCAGGTGCAGCAGAGGTCTCTGGGTCCTTTGAGTCGGTGGCCTTCTTTCCCTCCTTCTGCCAAAGACCAGCTGCAGTCAACTGGGGGCCATGGTCCTGTGGTGCTCATCAAACAAATGAGGACAACATTGAAAGCTGCACAGTGTTGGCACTGGAGGTTTGCCAAGAGAGATTAAAAGGACGAGGGAGGAGTTGGACCCCCAACCCACTGCAGACCTTTCAGCAATGGTGCTAGAAGTGTGGTGTCAATCACAGGAGGATCATAGGACCGTGACCAGTCACGAACAGCCCTCCCTGGTTGCTGGAGTATTGCTTGTCCTTGTGCCCACAACTGCTGCTTCCTTAGCTCCCAGGTGCCATGCCTGCAGGCTCCCTCTTCCCAGCTGTGTTGCCCAGCCCTCCAGGGCTGCCCTGTCTCCCCAAGCCCTGCAGCGACACTCATCTGTGCCCTTCAGCACCAGCTCTCTAGCTCGCTGCCTTCCCCAGCCCTTTGCTTAGGGCAAGAGCAGCTGCAGGATGCAGGTCCCATCCTTGGTTTCAGAGTGGGCACCTGTGACCAGCTTTATGCAGTCTGCCTGCAATGTGCGGAGCGGGGCCAGCGGCAGCACCGAGGCAGTGCACAGACCTGCCTGCCTCGTCGGTGCCTGGGGGTCTCCTCTCATTTGTTCCCGTGGTGTGGGGCAAGAGAGTGCACTGTTGGTTGCCCTGGGGTCTGAGCACAGCAGCAGCACCGGAGGGGGAATGTTTTTCCTTGCTCCAAATGCAGAGCTTATGGAGATGTATTAAACCCATGCAGAGCAAGTAACTGCCGTTTAACCTGTAACTGTGCACCTCTGTTGTGACACATGTAGGAATGAACACTTATGCCCTGCTAGTTCCCTGAAGCCTAATGATTTCCCAAAGTCTTAAATAAGTAAATAAATAAATCTCCGTAGTCAGAAATTCCCACAAACAGGACTCCTTAGCAAGGGGACTAAAGGTTGTGCACTGCCTCTGCTCATGTGAGGTGCCCCTCTGGTTATTCCTGAAAGCAGTAGCCAGTGGGGAGCTCATGGGCACTAAATACTCTTATATGAGAATCACACAAAGACTTCGGCATCCCTTTTGCTCTGCTGCAGAGACTTCACCCAGCTTTCAAAAATGTTTCATTCATTTCCAAATAGCAACAACAGATGTGGGTGCTAAAAAGTCACAAATATTGTTGTTTGTTTCTGCAGCATTACAGAGAGGGAGTGGTTGTTCATGTTCTTCAGGAAGGGTCCTTTAGCATCAGTCACTTATTTAACACTACTCTTTTTGTAAAAAATAATATATTAATAACATAGTTGTTGAAACAAACTTCAGCTCATTTCAGGTCCTCTAGAATGGACTTTCCTGTGCCCTGGAAACACTCTGCAGTATGCAGTTACATGCAAAAGCAGCTCACCCTAGATACAGAGCTTTAATACCCACACATGTATCTTACACCAGAAGTGGTCAGGCTTTCTCACCAAAGAGAAGAGCTACATAAGAAATCGAGAAGCTCACAGTTTTTCAGCCATGTCAAACAGGCCTGACAGCTTCAAACTTCAAAGCCATTTTCACAGAGGGTAGCCCCAGGGATACGACACTCTGGTTTTCAAGCTATCATTATCAGAAGGGAGAGCAGTTGACACAGCCCCAGCAGTCCAGGGGATACGACACTTTCCTTGTCATGGTATGTGTTTCATTTGCTGGATTTTTTTTGCTTATTTTTCATACAGAATAAATTATTTAAATTATTTCCAAGTTAAAGTAATTTTTCCAGGGGATTTTAAAATCCTCTTGAGGACTTTTTCTTTGTTATCTTATGACTGGCTAGCATAGAAAATGGTTGGCCACCATGGTTCTTATCTTAGGGTTATGTTGATTTCCGCATTTCTGGAAAAGAAGTTGCTTTCATTTAGGCTTTGCTGGCAACATTTGATAAGGCGAGACTATTTAATCAAAACTACTTTTTTAGACAGTATGCCCATAAAAGTGTAGACTGTGAAATGTATTTCAATTTGGAGCTTAAACGCAACCATAAATCTTTCACACAGAGAAAAAAAGTGGAGGAAATGGAGTTATGCGTTAATGAACTGTGCCTAAATAGACTTAAGTGATCATTTTAACAGTTTCTAAAACTCCTAACAGCTTTGTAAAAAACTGTAAAACATGGGGATAAAAACCAAATTTGTGCAATGAAAAGCAAATGTAACTGAATAATAAATATATTTAGAGTTTTACTTTTTGATACATGCGAGGTTGTTGGTTTCTTATTATCATTGTATTGTTGAAGCGACTGAAAACTAAGCTTCAGAAAGGAGTATCACCTGCTGTCTCTTTTGCTTGCATGAAGTTGTGGCCTTATATTAGTAGGCAGATTGTACACAGTCTTATGCACATGGGCCTGTCTTCTTACATCTTTCCCACCTGCCCTTGATGCTACAAAGGGGTGGCCATTTCAAACTGTTCTGCGTTACACTGCTATGTGTGTTGTCTTGAGTAAACCAAGTCCCCCTGGAGACGCATACCGCGTGGTGAGGTGTTTCCTGACCATGCTGCCTTGCAGTCCTGGTGCTTCTCTTGTCCAATACACAATTTGTGTAGGCTCTTCTAGATATTGCACATGAGGAGGGTTTAATGTGTTATTACCAAATTTACTTTTTTGAAGACATTTGATGTTAGACAGGATTTTGATTTAGCAGAGTGAAGCAGCAGTCACAACACAAGCACAATATAGCAGTTGCAACATCCAGTTGGATCACAATACAAATGAAATTCCCATTACTGGTCTCTCTATATGCTCACCATCATGATGCTGGGTATCTCCAATCACCGGGTTGAAGCCAGCTCAAGCTCGTAGCTCTTGTCAAAGTTCATTTTGTTAGTTGCTCAGTTTTTATGCTTTATGTTGGGCTGAGCCCCATGCTGGTCTGGTGGGCTCAGGAAGACATTCACACCTTTTGATTAACTCAGGCCACCTACACAACCAGTTGATCAGTCAACTGATCTGATTAATCTAAAACAAAAGCCACTCTCTGGTCCTTTTTCCATTGAGATAAGTTCAGCTTTCTTTACAACAGCTGTGGTTGCCCCTTGTATTCTTCCCTGAGCATTATGAGTGCATCGCCTGTGCCCACCTCCTCTGAGCCTCCTTCCACTGTAGGGGTTTGTTGATTAGTCACAGCTTTGGGCATGGAAATGTTCATGGCTGCATTCAGGATGTAACTTCTGTTGATAAAACGTATTTTAGGCCAGTGTTAGGAAAAAAAAAAGATGGAAATTGCTGGAGAAAGTTTGTGCCAGGAACTTTGTGCTCCAGCCATGCAATCAGGGCACTGTGACCTCGTCACCTCCCTGTCTCGTAAGGGACCTTGTGCTGGGGAGGGTGGCTGGGCAGGGCACTGTGTCCCTCCTCTGGTGCTGACAGAGGCTTACTGCTCTGAGCAAAGCCTGGGAAAAGGCAGCAGCTGGCAGGTTGGTGTGGGAGGCACAGTAATAGCCTCCAGCACCTTTGCTGTCCTGGGGTTATGGCTATTGAACCACAAAGACAGCGAAACACAGCCCTGCAGTGTTACTTACCTGCTGGATTTAGAGCCACAATGCATCACGTCCTCACCCTCTACTCCAGGCCAGCCGCCAACTGCAAAATAAACTCCACTCAAACCTACGCAATAGTTGTCATTCTCCTTTCGTTTCCCACCCCGAGGGTCTGTACCATTGGTGTGCCCAAGGAGCTGTGAGCAGAAGTGAGCATGGAGCTGACACCCCCTCGTTCCCCCTGCAGGGAGAAGCAGCAGGTCACTCTTGTTGGCCCTGGGCTGACCAGCATCCCTGGCAGCGGGGCGGCTGCAAGCTGCAGGGGAGCACTGGAGCAAAGCCCCAGTGCCAGGAATTGCCTCTTGGGCATGCTGCAGCACCATTTTTGGAGCAGGATCTCAGAGCCTGTGCTCGGGTCACTCCAGTCTGTCCACAACTTGCTCGTACTGGGCAGCCCAGAACTGGACTCGGCACTCCTCCACATGCGGCCTCACCAGCACTGAAGGGAGAGGAAGGCAATGCTCTTTTAAATACATCCCAGGATACTCTTGGCCATTTTTGTAGTGAGCCAACATCAAGCTCAACTTGTTGTCCAGCAGGACCCCACAGAACTTCTTGGCAAAGCTGCTTGCCAGCTGCGCAGTCCCCAACATGTACTGGTGTATGGGGCCACTCTTCACCAGATGCAGGACTGTGCAGTTGTCCTTGCTGAGCTTCATCCCATTCCTCCTTGCCCAGTTCTGCATTTCTTCTGTCAAGGTGCCCCTGAAGGGTGGGGGACTGTCTGCTGCACCTGCCACTCCTCCCACTTTTATGGGTTCTGCAAACTTGCCTGAGGGTGCACTCTGTCCCATCCTGCAGGTCACTGAGGGAGAGGCTCAACGACTTTGGATTTGTTTTGCAAACAGTTTTTGATTTCCCCTTCAGAAATCCAGGCTGACTACTCCTGAGCACCTTCTGATTCTTCATGCCTTTGGAAATGCTCTCCAGGAGGATTTTCTCCACCATCTTCCAAAGGACTGCATGAGGCTGACCAGCCTGTAGTTTTTGCATCTTCCTCTTTGCCTGTTTTGAAGACAGGACTGAGAGCCAGTCATATGCAACCATTCCCAGTTGCCACCACCTTTTGAAGATCATTGAGGGTGGCCATCAGCCGCCTTCTCCTCAGCACGCTTGGGTGAAACCCATTTGGCCCCACGGACTTGTGTACATCCAGGGTGTTGAAGTACTCCCTAACCTGGTCCTCCCTATTCTGGTCCTCCCTAACCTGGTACACAGCAGATATCCACCACAACAGTACCCATTTTTCTCTGCCAGCTTTCACTCTCCTTAGGTCTATGTGGAACTCTTCATATTCTCACCATGGCTACCATGCTCGTGGAAATCAAAAGCCTGCTATGAACAGCAGCTGTGCAACCAGTGGTTAACCTGCAGTATCGGTTGAGTCCTCCTCAGGTACGATGGAGAAAACCAACACTTGGGTGCCCATGCCCTTAAGCAGTGCCCCTGGAAGCTGCTAGTCATATTTGATACTTCTCAGGACACCCCTGGCAGCATCTTTGGTGCGTACATGAAAAAGCAGCACTGTATAGTAGAGGGCCAGATGAGGCTCGGTAGCCTCTGCACAGCACCCTTAATGAGAGCCCCAGGCATGCAGCAAACCTCCCTAGATGATAAATCTGGTCAGCAGATTTGGGGCTTCTGACCCCTGTAGTGGACAGTAGTCTCCTCTAACTACCGCTTGTCATTTGCCACTTCCTTCTTGTGGTCCTGAGTGGCTCACGTGCACCCAAGAAATCCCTTTTTGTTGGCCCTGAAAAAGTTGGGGCCAAAGCCACGTGGCTGGAGCTACCATGCTTAAAACCCTGCTCCTCCGAGCTGCTGACAATTGCTGGTTTTGTGAGCAAAGAAAGCTCTCCTGAATAAGCTCCTTGTGCAGCAGTAGAGGAGGAAAGTTTCTGAATTTCATTTTTCAGCATCACAACATGGCTAACACTATGCCCAGTTCTTTTCAAACCCTTATTTGCAATAAAATGATGCACAATAACCTGTTTAAGCAAGTTCTTAAAATGAGTGTATGCGTAAGTTAAGACGGTTGCCTCTTCTGATTTTCTCTCCTTTTTGCATGTTTTTTCTTCAGCAGAAATTTGCACATCCAGTAACTTCTGATCCAACCACAAACATCCCTGAGGATCCACAGAGGAAGGGGCTTAACAGCACAAGGAGTTATCCACGTTTTGCATCTTTCCCAGCACTCAGCCATCAGATATGGAAGGCACGGGGGAGGGGCGTGAGAGGTGGCTCGAGTCAGTATAATTTTTATTTCCTTTAATACCAGACAGCTTGGGCCTTCATCTACTTTAAATGTTGCCTGTTATATTCTTCCCTCTGGATTATAGTGGGTGACTGTGCGTCTGGCTATAGAGCTCTTCTGCTTTGTGTTCGATTTGATGCATTATACTTTCACCATCTTGACCCACATGGATATATTTGGTCAGAGCTTGCAAGGTCTATGGGAAAATATCAGCAGTACCTTAGCTCAGCTTCAGGTCTATGTGTTTTACATTCCAAAATCAAATCTTTGCATATCTCAGCAGACTTGGTATACAAATGGACATGTGAGCAAACTTAAGTAAGGAACAGAAAATACAGGTGTGTAAACCTGAGAGCTAGTCTGTAGGGTAAAATCATCTAAATGTGAAGCTAATGTGTTTTGAATCAAACCTTATTTCCTAACGATAGCCTTTACAGAATCCATCAGCTTCTTTGACTTAATGCAGCCTGGAAAGCCTAATTTCTACGTCAGTTTCTGTGTGATGCAAAATGTTTAGGTACATTTTAGCAGGAAGTCTAGCATATGTGCATAAGGCTGGAGAGTTATGACTCAACCTGATCATTGCAGGAAGCTTTTTTGGCCAGGAGCTGGGACCATGGATTCTTCTCTTAAATTTTCACAAAGATGGTTCTGCAGAATTTCTTCATGTGAGTGTATTTGAGCCTTTTACAAAAAGAATGTTTAATACACTCATTGTGATTTGTGAGGCAGCTTCTTTGGGAAGATTTGAGTGAAATTATGCTTAAGCACTATTTTCATGAACAAGGACACTGAGCAAAGACGTTTTGTCCCAGCTGGAATCTGGAAAGTAGTGGAAGTAGCGGCTTGTACAGAGACCTGCAAAATAAGGAACTGATTTTACTTTCCATTGCTGCTGAAACTACTTGAAAACAGATTCAAGGGAGTGACTATGAATGTACTGGTGTTCCTAAGGCTTGGACATACTCCGGTCTGAGGCGTGTCGCAGAGTTTTCTACAGTCATAAATTTTGACTGTCCACAAGCCCACAATTGCTTTTGGTGGTGGTGAAGTTAAAAGTGCAGTCCTTCTCCAGCTAAATACAGAGCTCTCTTTTAAGGAAGCGAAGCAACCTGAAAAAGTGAGGGGCAGATGAGAATGCCTGCTTTTCATCTGAGAAGAGTGGTGAAAAGCAATTTAGTTGTTTTTAGGCCTATGGAAGTGAATCACAGCAGCTCGTACCCAGGCACTGACAGCACTGTTGGTCCTGGCCCTCGTGGGCAGAGGGATGTCACGATTCTTTGGGAATCTTTGCAAGTCTCTGGAAGTGAAGAAGACAGGCTCAAAAAAAAAAAAAAAAAAAAAAAAAGGCAAAACCGCTATGAAAATCAGATGCAGTCAGTGCAAGTGCCAGTAATGAAGGATGAAGAAAAGCTGAGTTTCAGTTCCACTGCTCACTGGAAAGGAGCAAAATCATTTTCTCTAGTCTGGTTCATCTTATAGTAATGGAACAGGCGTCTGAGATCCTTTCATAAAAAGAACATTCAAAGAAACACCTGATTCATACATCTGCTTCTCTCCCCATTGGAAGCCAACTGTGGCAAACATATTTGGCTCTTCATTTTAATTCACGATCAGAAAGGAGCAATGCAATATCCCAACTATTGAGCCCTGTTTCTTCAGCTAGCTAAAGGTGGCTGTGTTGCTACAGGAGATGTTCCTTGTTCCTCTCACAGGGCCGTTGTAGCCCTAGGCTCCTTTGTATGTGTGGAGATGAGCTTTTTATCATATACTCCAACACCAAGCATTGGGTTACTAATTTTGGGAGTATGTATCTCTTGGAGCAGTATCTTTTAGACTTCAGAGCAGAAAAGGTTGGCTGCAGCCCAGTTCTCTGGTAAAGTTCACTCTGTTATTTTGCAGCCAATTATTAAACCAATCAAGCACAGAAAAAATGGAAGACAAGCATATCTGTCTTTTCTGCCTGCCTAGCTGGAAGGACATACTGGAGTTCGCTCGGGCTCTGGGCAACATCTCTAATGCACTGTGAACACTCGGAGTTCACAGTCTTGAATAAAACTTTCTGATATTTAACAAAGACTCCGAATTGCTGGATTATAGGCTCTAGAGTTGGACTTGGATTTACGGCTTTCGCTCTCCCTAGGTCCATGTGAACCTCTGCAGAGTCTCACTCTTTGCTTTCAATGGGGCACTTTTATTTCAAAGAGAGGGTGCTTTCCTAAGGGGCTGTTTTGAGCAACCTCTGTTTAGGGATATTTTGGTCAAGTCTAACACTTGCTGGCATCCAAACACTTTCCTGCAGTGAGCTCTGTAGCAGCTGATCCTTACCGTCAGTGTGGACACGGGTGGAAAGTGCAGGGACGTGGCTGTGGCATCACAGCCTGCAAGTGCCATCAGTCCTGGGTAAAGGCCAGCGATGGCCTTCCTGCTTGTGCGAGGTCCCGCCCAGAACCTGCCATGGCCTTAGGCCTGTCTGTATGGCAGGGGAAGGGGGACTGCTGTGCCACATTGAGCCGGGCCCCAGGCAGAGGTGAGGGACTGTGGTGGGGCACCATCTGCGCAGCCTGGCTGCCAGGCCTGGGGCTGGGCCAAGGGAAGGCGCTGGCTGTCGAGGCCCGCGCAACCCGTGGCCAGGCCCCGAGGTACTTCACTGGGTAGGTGAACTGGGAGAGAATTGGGCTCTGCACACTGTGAAGACCGATGAGGCCTGGCGCAGAGCGGGCAAGAGGTGGTGACTGGAGCTGCCAGAGAGGCCACCTGAGCTGTGGCACACCTCCCACCCCGCCACATCTGGAGGATCGAGGGCATTTAGCTGGGGGGTGCACAGTCCCTGTACCTGGTGCAAACCGAAGGCACCAGTTTGGAGCAGGTAGGAGGTGCAGCCTCCCTAGGCTGCGGGCAAGCACGGACTGTGGGGAGGAAGAGCATGGGCAGGGCCATGAGGGGAGGAGGAGAAGGAGGAGTTGTGGACACGCACAGGCTTACTGTCCCCATGGAGTAGGATGTTACTAGCTGGGGGGTGCACAGTCCCTGTACCTGGTGCAAACCGAAGGCACCAGTTTGGAGCAGGTAGGAGGTGCAGCCTCCCTAGGCTGCGGGCAAGCACGGACTGTGGGGAGGAAGAGCATGGGCAGGGCCATGAGGGGAGGAGGAGAAGGAGGAGTTGTGGACACGCACAGGCTTACTGTCCCCATGGAGTAGGATGTTACTTTAGAGGCAGGAGCCTCCAAAAGGCACCATCAGCACGAGGGAGCCCAAAGAAGCCTGAGGAATGTCAGCAGAGGAGAAGCGTTGAATGGGCCTCCATTTCTCCTTTGCAGGCTTGCTGGTAGTACAGCAGAGGGACCCAGAGCCCCTGTGCTGCAGTGAGCTCACCAGGTCAGCTTCCTGGGACACAGCATGGGAGCTTTGGCCAGGAGGTGGGGATAATGGCCTCCAGGGTGAAGGGCCGTGTGGCTGCTGTTGGGGCCATGGCTGCCAGGGACAAAGTCCGTGCCTGCTTGGTACCCACAGACCCATGTCTCTGGCCCATCCCCCGTGCATCACAGCTGCAATCAGAAGGGGGTTGGCGGCATTTGCAGTAGGACGGCTGAAGCCACAACAGGGTCATGCCATTGCCGCTGCAGTCCCTGCCAGTCTGCAGCTCCTTGCAGCCACAGGCAGGATGGCACATGGCCAGAGGCCAGGCCTTGCTGCAGGCAGTGCAAGCAGGGCTCTGCCCGTGCTGTTCCCGAAGAGGGAGAGGCAGGAGCCATGCACACTTGCATGGCGCCTGGCACCTCCCATGCTGTGTGGCCTGACCACCAGACAATGAAGCTGGTCAAGCAGCACAGGAGGAAGGTGGCTCTCCAGGACACGTGAATGGTGCTGCTTTGTGAGTGGGGCATAGGGGCTGCTGCCAGGCACCTGCAGCACTTTTTTTCTTGCCCCGGACACTTCCTCTCTACCCTTCACCAGGGAAAGGGTGCCGGGCAGCATCCTTGGGGGCAAGGGGTGGTGACCGGAGCCACCAGAGAAGCTCCCTGAGCTGTGACACACCCCTCATTTGTGCCACATCTGGAGGATTGAGGGCATTTTGCTGTGGGGTGCACTGTCTGTGTACCTGGTGCAAACCAAAGGCACCGGTCGGACCAGGTAGGAGGTCCTGCCTCCCTGGGCCACGGGCAAGCGGGGGCCATGGTGTGGGGAAAAGGCAAGGAAAAAGGGAAGGGGAAGTGGAAAGGGAAGGAGGAGGAGAAGAATTAGATGGAGAAGGAAAAGGAGTGGGCGTGCATGGGCTCCCCATCCAGGTGGAGGGGATGTTGCTTTCACTGCAGCAGCCCTTCGCTGCCCCCAACATCACTGGGGCAGCATGGCCATCAGCAGAGGAGCGGTGTTTGATGGACTCCCCTTCTTCCCTTTGCAGGCTTGCTGGTGGGACTGGTCAGGGACCCAGCATCCCCCAGAACACTTCAGGAGGTCAGCCTATAAGCCTGAAGCCCCCCCTCCACTGCCGACCACCTGAGGTAGGAAGGGCTGTTTAGGGAGCAGAGCCCCTTCACCCCCAGGCCCCGCTGGAGACCCTGCACCACTGTGGGTCTCTGCCCTGGGGGTTGCCCTGTCATCGAGGCCCATGGACTCCTGGCCAGCCTCTCTCCTGGGGTCCGGCTGCTTGGCACCTCCACTCGGGCAGCCCCCGCTGGAGAGCCTTTCCTTGCGTGGCCCCTCAGAGGAAGGCAGGCTGAAGCGAGGCTGCATGACAGCTACAGCGGCACCTCTCATGCCTTCCCATCCTCTGCTTTTCTCAGGGCACAAGGAGACCTCTGTGGAGGCTGTCAGGTTTCCCAGGCTCTCCTTGCTAGCCAAGGCAAGAATTGTGGAGGTCTGCGAAGTGAGGCTTGCAATGTGAAATCCCCTGTATGTGTCATTCCGGAGGGGACTTCAGTACCATGTCTTTGCAAGATTGACTCTGCAGCTGCTATTCATCTTCAGCTGCAGGTTCCTCAGATGTTTCACCTCTTCCATACTGTGTACTTTACTTTTCTGGGCTACTTTTCACAAACAAAAGTCTGGAACTTGGGAGAGAACAAAAGTTAGTTTCAGATGCTTGTGTGCCTTTGCAAACTTGTTTCCTAATGCTTTGCTCAAGGTGGAGATGAGGACTGGTGTCTTTGACGGGCCGTTTTGTTTTGTGAATTTGGGCCCTTGAGATTTTTCTGCCTTACACCTTTCGTCTAGTGTTTCTTCTTTCAGTGGGTAGTTATTTCTAATCTAGTCTGTAGTTGGTATTTGGTTATATAATCCATGCTCAGGTCCAAAAGCACAAGACCTTGAATTAAACACTTGTTTAAAATAAAACCCTCCTTCCAGTTCAGTGATTTGTACAGTTTTTTTTAAAACACTGAGAGTTCGGGAGTCAATGCATTCCAGAGAATTGACGTTTCACTATTGAAATGGTGACAGATCCTTACTTACAGCTATTGTAGCTATCAGTGCCTTCAACTGAAATCGAATGCAAAAACCCACAATCCAATACTTCATTGATTTCTTCACCTCTCTTTCTTTAAGTGCTTGGCTTTGTGTATAGACCTTAATGCTTTTTCTTGTTACGGTTGTTTAATTGGGAAAAAACCCCAAACCCTCAGTAAACATTAACAGGAATTCCATTCTGCACTGGTTTCTCTGCAATAAGTGCAACATTACCTCAGTCCAGAAGAGGGGACTATTGTTTCATGTATGGCAAGTCTAAGCAAATAGTTTAGAAAACATTCTAACAACTATGGTAAAGATGAAAATGGGCTTATCTAATGATAATAAAAGATGAGGTGCAAAAACTGAGCTATTTAGAGATTTTAACAACACAACAAAAGATCAGAGCATACAAATTCCATCTATCTTTGCTTTTAGAGTGTTCTTACATTGGTGATTTATATAAAAATATGTAGGTTAAATTGAACTGTTTATCGTAGAACAGGAACACCTGAGATCCTACTTGTTTTCTGGCATGTGAAATAAATTGTGTTAATTAGGTTACTTTGGAAACATACCTGGGTTTAATTTGATTTTCTATTCAATGCCTAAGCCTTTCTGGGGAACAATAAATGCCCTATTGAAAAATGAATCATTTCATTTGCAGCTTTCTGCTATAAGCCATTGCCAGAAATCAGAAAGGAGGAGTGTTTTCCTTCCCACAAGGATTCCTTTAAGTGAACACTCTGGTAGTTAGAACTTGGGTTTTATAAATGCCTTAGTTTCTTTAAGAATAACCTATTAGGAGTGATTTTTTTTATTATTGTATTATTCAGTTCTTGTAAGTATGTGCTAAGAGAATTTAACAGCCAGTGCTCTTGTAGCTAATATTTGTCTTTGGAGAAGGGGGTCTTTTCTTACATCTGCTCAGTAATGATGGTAAATTTCCATCTTTAGGTATGTTGGTTTTAGCCTATATGCTCAACATCAAATGACGTATTTGTATGCCAATGTACTTTGCACATTCCTGTCATTATGCATAAAATTATGCAAATGAGTGCCAGGTAACACATGAAGGCACAACAGGAAGCCATCAAACCTCTATCAACTTGTTTGGAGCCTGGGACTGGGTATGTAGTCTGGGGTTGAGAATAGGAATGAATGCTATTTTAACTGTTTTCAGGACAATGTGTGGATGATATGTCCTAGGTATGGTCTCCCTAGTACTAGCGTGTACAAGAAAGCAAGTCTGCTGAACTGTTAACAATCATGCTAGCTAGCATCTGTGATGAGATTTGAAAAGAGAACAGAGGGCTTCTGTAAACTTCCATTTAATGGTTTGTCAATCAAGCCATGCCATTATTCTCATTGCTGCTGCTAAACAGCAAGGTAATATATTCAGACCAATAAAATCAGCCGTGTGGCTTTGTCTTTAGTCCTGCTGATTTGTTGCCTGATGCTGGCTTTGTATGGCTTTCTCTGCTTTCTCACATAGCCATCACCAGTTCATCTTGCTGACAAAAAGCAAAACCGATGAAACATTTTTAAGTGTGGTTGTCTGGGAGATGACACCATACAATGACTTCTGGTTACCACCAACAGGCTAAATGCATTTCTTGGGTAACTCCAGATAAAACCAGTGGGACAGATTTTCGGATGCTGTATGTCAACACTGCAATTTGGAGTAGAGCTATACTGGTTTTCACAGTCTGTGCCTGGGAAGAAATAAGCTTGGCCACTTGTAATGACTTTGTTCTCACTCTTTTTGTGTTTTCTAAGTAATAATATATGTTTTGCATGGTTTTTGTCTTTTGTTCATCCTCTTCTTCATCAATCTTTGTATCTTCCCACTCATTTTTAAATTTTCCCTAGGAATAGCGACACAGTGGCAAGACAGCTGTGGTGGTTTGCCCTATGAACCATCAAAAAAATCGCAAGTTAATATTCCAGCTCTCAGATCTTAATGATTGACAATGATATTCCAAATAGAAAGAACACAGCTTAATTTGCAGGTAAGATGGCAAAACATTTCACTGACAGTTTAGAGTAGCTCTTTTGCTACTGCTCTTTGTCAATAAGCTAAGCGGATAGGACTCTAGATGACACCTTGAGGCTAAATTATAATCTTTCTCCACATATTACTTGTATTTGCATTTACAGCTGTAATTTACCATCATGTAAAATGCTTTATAAGTTATCTGCATGAAAGATTTTTGCTATACAAGCAAACAAATGTATTTTAGACTTACAAAATCCAAGCAAATGTGATCTGGAGCTCATTGGGGAGAGTAAGTGCAGTCAACTCCAATGTTTCTTCCTTATTAGCTTTTTTGATTCCAGTTATGTACAGAGTAGAGCTGAAAAGGACTAAAGGGGTCATCTATCCATCTCTCTGCCCAAGGCAGGATTAACTGCACCCATGCCATTCCTGGCAGGTGTTTGTCTAGCCTATTAAAAACCTCCAGTGACGGAGATCTGTGTCCTCCTCAGGCAATCTGTGCCAATGCTTTTCGATCTTCACCCTCAGCAGGATTTACTCTAACGTCTCACCTGGCTCTTCCTTTCTGTAAGTTAAGGCTGTTACTTTTTGTCCTATTTTGTGGAACTGTAGAACAAACTATTCTTTTTTATTCTGCAACAGCTCTTTGCCCTGTTGAAGACCACTAAGTCCCTCCTCTGTAGGTAAAACTACCATCAGTTCATTCTCTTCTTCCTCACTGGATTCATCTCACTGATCCTCTGGGTCCTTTTAAATTGGTCTATTGAAATCTTGTGATGCAACACTGGACACAGACTCCCAGAGGACAAGGGTACATTCACATGTTATCTTGGCTATAGCCCCATTTCTGAATGCCTGTATGATGCTTGCTTTCCTATGGAAATGCATGAAATCATGCTCAATATATTCACCATTATACTGACCTCCCTTCCTGTAGAGATGCCATGTGCTTTCCTCCTCGTATTTTTCAGATGATGATTTTTGCCTATGTGTAGTATTTCACATGTCTTTGTTAAAAGGATTTTCTAGACATAAAAATCTAGAAATAAAAATATGCCTGAGGAGGAAGGAATGGGAGGTTAGACTTCATCAGTGTGCCATCAGGAATTACCAGGTAAAATTTTTTTTCCTGAAGCTTACAGTGCTACATTGAACTACAATATCTGGGAATCCAGCTGTCTTTATAGCTGTCTTTGTTAGTGGAAATCAATGAACAGTTGTCCAGTCATTCTTGCTCAACCATACTCAACAACATTGTTCATGGAGTTGGGTGAGTGCCTACCTGGCTGAAACTTTACTTTCATTCGCTCCTCTTACACTTGTTTATAAAAGGACTGGATGTCTTGATATCTTGTTCCCTAGTAGAGGGTATGAGAATGATCTCGCTGAGTACAGGGTACCATGGAATGGGATCTCTTCCTCATAATGAGGGCTCTTTCTTGAATTTTCAGTATAGGCAGAAAGTCTTACATTTTCCTGTTGTAGTGAACTACACATAGTTGCATATAAGAAAGAAGATTAAGTATAAACTACAGATATGCAAAAATGTTGGAGAAAAATCAGAAAGTGCTGACAGAAAGTGAAGGTAGGAAAGAGCAAAATGGAAGTAAGTCTTCCTTTTCAGTTCTAAAATACTGACACCCAAATGACACTATCACAAAAAGACTGTGGTGAATTTTTTGTCCTGTGATGTCCTCAGATTATGACAAGGTGCATATTGGATAATATTTTAGCTAATATGAGTCACTGGGCCCATTATGAAAGTACCTGGGTGAGCTTTTTCTGGACTGGGTCATGTAGGAGATCAGATCAGACAGTTTAACAGTCCCTTTGGCCTTAAAATCATTGAATGAGCAAAAGATCAATGAGAATACGGACTGTTAACAATGCCAAGGGTGAGGAATGTGGAAGGGAGGCTAAAAAGGAACACAGAAGACGGGGCAAATTCAGTACCAGTAGGCAACATGGCTTCTAAAGAGGGGAAAATGAATAACAAAGTAAAGGTTCAACTCCATCTGCTGAAATCAGATGAAAGATTGCTGCAGATGTAAAAACTCCATGGGCTGGGCTCTTAAATTGTTCATAACTCATATGTGACCATAAGTATATACACCAATGTGTACACATACATGCACATTCACACACACACACACACACACACTTTCTTAAGTAATTGGTGTGAGTTTGTTTTGTTTTAAATAATTTTGGAAGGTTATCGGGCAGAAATTGAAAATGGGGTTGTCTTCAGCCCATGAGAGAAAGACATTACAATGCAAGTGTGGTGATAATGGTTGGCTATTTCCTGTGCAGTTGTGGCTTACTTGAAGATTAAATTAAGAAGCAGCTTTTTAGAAAAAAGTAAACAGTGTGTCATCTTCATATTTCAAAGAAAAGCCAGGTCTTAGGTTTAGGGACAGAGAAAGCAGCAGATGTGTACCCATCACAAAGAGAACTTATACACTTTCATGGTAAGGGTGTGAGAGTCATTTCACTTGTGCACTGCTTATTAAAGTGCAGAACTGTCCTTTCTATTGGCATAGGACAGAATATTTCAACTGAGCTGTCAGATGAAAGCACAAATATCTCTTCCAAAAATGAGAAAACCAGACAGCTTTGATAGAGCTTGATTTTACTTCTGACCTTTGAATTGGGGATGTGGAGGAAAGGAAGAGAAGGGAATGATTTTGGTGGCAATACTTCTCTATTAAACATGTTCAATGTTCTGGGTCAAAAGGAGCATCCATCAATATTGCAAGATCGCTCAGTGGAGCAGCTGTGGTGGTCCAGCATATGCAGGTTACAAACCATTGCCACGTATTAGCCATCTGGGGATGCTTGGAAATGCCTGCCATTAGCTGCCTGGGGCAGCAATTTGTAGGAGCTACAGTGCATTATGATGGATTAGCTCTGCAGCTGAAGGTGTCACAACCCATTTATCTGCATCTTCTTTGGAATAACATTGCAAGGCAGAAGCTTTTATTGTTGCAGTTTCGGGGGCAGGAATCTAATTTGTAATGATGCTGTAGGACAGAAGGGAGGAAATGCTTAAATAGCCACTATGCCTGTGAACTAAGCATGCACTTTCGTTCAGCACTTGGCTGCCATCATGCTTACCTGCACTTCAGGGTATTCCTTATTCAGGAATTGCTTATATACTTCCATGCACTCAGCAGCTGAGCCATTAACACCAGACTGGGACTTGTTTGCCAGAATGCTTCTTCAAGGCTTGGTAACCTGCCCTCTCACTTCCACCTGTCCACCTTCAACTCTCCATGCTCTTGCTGACCTTCTCAACTGCCATCAGTCTTATGCTACTCTGATAGTTCCTGGCAGCCCAGCTCCTTGCAGTTCCTGCCTCGGGGAAGGCAGAACCACTGAGTCTGTGGTACCACCCTATGTGACACTGGCTTGCACTGTCTTGTAAGGAGTATTTGTCCTTCATTATCTTTACCCTTCATGAGATCCTTTCTGATGGATCTCTCTGTCCCTCTCATGACTGCAGGACTGTGACGAGGTATTGTTATGTCAGTTTTTCTTTTTCTCTTCTCATCTCTGTGTTCTCTTTCTTGCCACAGTTATTCTGCCTCAGTCCAGTGGGTTGTACAATGGATAGCAACAATTCTACTGTGATACTATTCAAGGGTTTGTCATCTTTCTCTGAACACCACACAGAGAAATGCTTGGTTGGGTGACTAATCTATATAAATATATGCATGTAGATGTATGTCTGTATACTGTCATGCATATGCACATGCATGCACACTAACACGCACTACTGCTGATGTATATGTAAGTACTTACGTACTTAAAGTAGACTGCTTTCAGTGTGGAGCTGAGCATGTTTACATTGTTTCTGAAGGAGGCAGCAACAGGAAGTTTTGTACTTTTTTTCTTTCAAAAGAACCTGGATGGTGCATTTTTATTTACTTTTTTAAAGCAGAATGGCATCTGGCCATTCTGTGTCGATCCCAACTACCCTTTCCGCCTCACCACTGCCCTGACTTCTGTCCAGGCCAGTTTCCCCAAAGCATCAAGGGAAATATAATAACATTTTTGTTGGATTAACTACTCAGACTATTGCTAACTGTTGGCTGATCTTTCAATCTCCCAGCTCAAGCAAATGACTACAGCAGACCCTTTGATTAAAAATCTTCCAAGTTGGCTTAACTATGTGTAGCGAGGAGCAAAGCAATCTAAAGCATGAAGCAAGGGATTGCTACATTTCTGTCATTTCTTTGGGTCAGGTGAGTAAGCTTTTTGTACAGAAGTGCAAAACATTGGTAAGGGAAAGGTGGATGCTTTCTTGGTCTCAGAAACTCCTTCAAAGTCCTGCATCTTCTGGCAGGTTTTGTCCTTGTCCCAACAGAGAAAAGATGATTTCTACTTTCTGGGATCACATCCCTCTTTAACTCCTTTCACTGGAATTTGAATCCAAACCTGAGCAGCAGTTAGCGTGCATTACCTTCCACTAAAGAAAAACAACTTCTTCGCTGGGTTATCTCATAGCACCTTTACTCTCTCATGTTGATATTAGCATCAGTAAATGCATGTCTTCAGCCCTTACTGATTTCCTCTGCAGGGACGGATACTTAGTCCTATGCAAAAATGACAGCATTAGAAACAGGACAAGAGTTATTTTCATAGAATCATAGAATCATTAAGGTTAGAAAAGACCTCTAAGATCATCGAGTCCAACCATCAACCCAACACCACCATGCCCACTAAACCATGGGGCATCAGTAAATGCATGTCTTCAGCCCTTACTGATTTCCTCTGCAGGGACGGATACTTAGTCCTATGCAAAAATGACAGCATTAGAAACAGGACAAGAGTTATTTTCATAGAATCATAGAATCATTAAGGTTAGAAAAGACCTCTAAGATCATCGAGTCCAACCATCAACCCAACACCACCATGCCCACTAAACCATGGGCCTAAGTGCCTCATCTACACATCTTTTAAATACTTCCAGGGATGGTGACTCAACCACTTC
>NW_009196075.1:23303-83216 GCF_000690835.1 Fulmarus glacialis | reverse complement strand
CCTCCGACCACCACATCTCCCACCAGGCCTTCTCTGTTTGTGAACAGGTCAAGCGAAGCACCTCCCCTGGTAGGCTTGCTTACCAGCTGCGTCAGGAAGTTATCTTCCACACACTTCGGGAACCTCCTTGACTGTTTTCTCTTTGCCGTGTTGTATTTCCAGCAGATGTCCAGTAAGTTGAAGTCCCCCATGAGAACAAGGGCTAGCGACTGTGAGACTTCTGCCAGCCTTTGGCAGAATATTTCGTCTGCCTCTTCACCCTGGTTAGGTGGTCTGTAACAGACTCCCAGCAGGATATCTGCCTTGTTGGCCTTCCCCCTCATCCTTACCCACAAGCACTCGACCTCATCACCACTATCATTGAGCTCTAGACAGTCGAAGCACTCCCTAACATACAGGGCTACCCCACCGCCTCTCCTTCCTTGCCTGTCCCTTCTGAAGAGCTTATAGCCATCCACTGCAGCACTCCAGTCGTGAGACTCATCCCACCATGTTTCCGTGATGGCGACAAAGTCATAGCTATCCTGCTGCACAATGATGGGGACAGGGCTGATATGGTTACAGGGGACCTGCTGTCTAGATGATTCTGTGACTCCATGTGACGTTCTTTCCCCCATAAGATACAGAAAACACTCTTAAACTGCAAACTCCCTGTGACAAGAAGATAGATCTTATGTGGACTTATTCTTTGAAATGTGAAGTATAATCTACACTTGCAACAATATTTATGCATCCCTATTCACTTATAACCTTACAGTACTCTTTCACAGGCCCTTTGAGAGGCTGACAGTCAAAAGACAAGTATAAAGTGCAGTATAGATACCAGCCAAAGACACATCTATTTGCTCCTGAGTACTTCACAAATAATTGGAGTTGTGAGGTTGGGATGGGTAGCTAAGTGGGATGTATAAGACATCCCAGGCATATTATGCAGGGGTTGGGAGATGAATATTGTGCTTGCAACACAAGGGGATTAGTCACAGAGCAAGTACAAGTAGGCAGGATATAGGAGAAGATATGTCATGAAAATAGACAGATCTAGCTGCAGCCTGCCTTAGTGGACACTACCCTGTGGAAACAAGTTATTTGTGTAAGTCCGTGGCAAGTAGCCACAGATAGATAGACTTAGCACAATGCCAGGGAAAAGCAACCCTTCTGTGGCTTTTTCTTCTTGCTAGAAGAGTTTGTGCCTGGAGCAGGATTGTTTTACAATCTTCTGGTGCTCTCTCTCCCAGAGTTTCGGTTGCATGTACTGAAGAATGGCATGATTAAAAGAAACACATCAACTAGAAATAAACTTCAGTGAAACTGCTTGTACAGAGCGCTGAAGGGAGTGTCAGCTCTCCTTGCTTTAGGCAGTGTCCAAGAAACTCATCCCCTTTGGTGAGAAATGGGAGAGGAAAACACATCATTGTGTGTTGTATATAGGTTTGTCATTACTTTTCTGTCTGATACACTTAACAACCACTGTGCCACTGAAGGCTGGAAAGTCTCAGAGAACAGCAATTGGACACTTTTACACAGAGCTTGTAATGGACCAGCAGAGCAACTTTCTTCTGAAATTCCATCAGAAAAATGTAAAAGAGGTTACCTATTGGGGCTTTAATTTAAAGCTTGCCACACAGGATGATGGTGGATTGTATACTAACGCTGGAAGAGGTACCACATAGGGCACAGCAATCAATGCAAGCTTGTGAAAGTGCAAGTGGAAGGCAGGTAAACTGAAAGAGTAATCTTAAGAGTTAAAAGAAAGAAAAAATGTTCCTTTAAAAAAGCACAGAATTCCCAACAGGTCTATGGACAAAGTGTCGAGGGATGAGGGAGGACAGAGGACACAGATAGCTCCTGTCATTGCTCTGAAGGAGCACTGGGGCAGGGAACACGCCAACATTCATGTCACAGCCAGGACAGAAATGAGTGGACTCAAGAAAGGGCTGCAAATGTTATTTCCTTGGGATCAATAAAAGAGACAGCATGCAAATAAGCTTAGGCTTATTCAGGAGCTGTAGCGGTGCTGGGACGTTTCAAACTGCATTGAGGTGATGACACCATAGTTTAGAAAGGAAAACCCAAGCTGTCTGCCAGAACAGGCAATAGTGCTTGCGACTGCAAACAGGTGGATGAGGTATGTAGGGTAATTGTCAGGCTCAGAATGTTTAAAAAAGCACAGGTATTTAATATATCGGTGCCTGGAAAATTAGCTAAATGTTTCTTAGAGAAATCTTATTCTTCTACCTGTGGGGAGAGACCTTACATGCCTCTCCTGTGGGTTTTATTCTAGAGCATTGGCAGGGTGTTTGCTGGGGAGGAATGACAGTGAATAAGCAGGTAGAATCATGCTGTACCACTGCTCTCTGCTCTGCTATCCTGATGGACATGTGACTTTGGGTCAGCCTCTGGGATGGGGTTTCATGCCGTTTAGCTGTAGGCAGCTGGTGTGTATACACTGAGCTCCAGACTACAGACACACCAACTATGGAGTCAGTGGAGGAGCAGCCTGCTGCCAAAGAGGGAAGTTTTTGCCTTGGGTAGGAAAAGGTTTCTCAAGATGGAGAAGTCTTGGTACATGCATGGTACAGGGATCCTGAATATGGTGTCACAGTGATCCTAAGGGATTCATCAAAGGTGTCATTTAGATAGATCAGTCTCAGCCTCTCTGAGTCTCAGAACCGGAGAAGTTTCCTTTCCCTGCCTCAAAGGAAGTTATTGAGGACTAAGACGCTGGTGGTGCTCAGATGTCACAGTAAGGCACTGTAGGTATGGCAGATTTGCAAAAACACATGAAAAGATATATGCACTAATTGGCTTTTGTTATTTCCTCAGAGCACCTTCTGGGGCATTCACTCCTGTGGCCTCATTTCAGCTGCATGGCAGGTATTCATCATTAGTGCTTCTTTGCCTGCTATGTAAGTTTTTTCCTAGCATTTTGAAAAGGCCTAATTTATTGTCCTACGGATGCCTCTGGAGAGGTCCTGGCAGTTCATGCTAGAGCTGCTTAAGATGTTGTGACCCTCAGCTGTCAGCAGCAGTTGCAGAGGTAGGAGAACAGGCAGTGTGTCTTCCACCTTATTGCCCAGGGTCAGGGACAGGTACATCACAATAAATTGAAACAAAATGACAATGATCCCAGCCTGAACAGAGCAGACCTCGTATACAGGCAGACTAAGTTTTTGGGTTTCTGAGCTGTATTTGGCCGTAGGTCTTTTTCACATCCTTCCAAAGATCAAAAAAAGGCTGATCCCTTTTTCTTTTCCTTTCTTCATGAAGGATGGCTCCATACATTTTCCCGTTTCCCGCTACACAGTTTGATTCTCCGTGGGCCAAGAATGGGTGCAATCTAAAGCAGGGCAGGAAGAGGTGACTTAAAGATGTGCCTGAGCAGGGGTGAGTTGGGTAACAGTCACCCTCTTGTCTCCTCTCCAGACTCAGAAAAACTTTCCAAGAAGGTACTCAGTACTGTGATTCAGAGGAGCAGCAGATTTATGGATCTCCCTTCGAGAAACAAATGTGAGCAGTAATGAAGGCTGGCTACTGCTATTTTTATCATTGTATTATCTTCAGAACTGGAAAATCAAGCCTTCTGTTGAGCAGTTTCCTCTTTTTCTGTCTCCCATTTAACCACAGCAAAGACAAAATACATCGCTTAACATTTTGTACTTGCTGATTAACGGCTGTATTTGAAAGCAGCTGTGGGAGATCATTACAATGGAGTCAAGGGACCTGAGATCTGCCATTGAGCTCCTAGGATTATGCAACAAAATATTATTCTGTAGTTGGAATTATATCATTAAATGATTTCAGTTTTGTTTCTGAAGCTAGCTATTTATAAACAGAAGTAATAAATATGTGCTTACTGTGCTCAACAAAATATCTTGCAACAAAGATTCAGGGACCAACATATACAGAAATTCATTTAATAAAGCTTTTATTGCAAAAAAAATCTGCTCACATAAACTTGAAACTCTTCAATATTTCAGCCATGCTGATGAGTTTATCAGTGTATCAGTGTGTCACCTGATAACACCATAAAACTCTATAAATGTACACATATAACTCACAAGCTAGTATATAAGTGTGCAAGGGCACAGACCATTTTCTTCACTGCGAAGACTATAAAAATGGTCATGGTGAACTGGACCAAAGGTCAATTTAAGGCAATATTCTGTCTTCAGTAGTAATCAAAAGCAGATGTGTCGGGGAAAATAGGAACAGGGCAAACATACACGAAACTTCTCCCAGCGTCCAATTATTTTCAGCTTGGGAACTCCATTCTTCTGAACTGGGATCCATTTACTCTTCCAGCTTACTAAATATTCCACAAGCAGATGCAGGATAGCAGTGGGTGATAAGCTAGTGGAAAGACTTTAGGCCTGTCCTACTGTGAAGACAGTACTTTAACAAATCGCAGAACCAGATACCAGAATGGTGAGGGAGTTTAGTAAACCTGGCTATGTATATAATTTCATGGTTAACATGTTTTGTAATGAAAGATGTGATTAGTGGGTAAAACAGTTAAAATATAGTTTGCAATGGCTAAAATGGCTGAGCATGTGATCTGTAAGCATCTTTGTATGTAGGTGGATGAGTGCTATAAACGCTTACATCTACTTTCTTATCTATAAGCCACTCCCTGTATTTCTGATTATAAAGTGTTTACTCCAAGAACCAGCAAGTTCAAACAAATAAGCAACTGGTGAAGTGGTAGCTGCCCAGCAGTGTCTTGGGAGAGGGGTGTTATAAATGCTGACAATGGATGGGCTCAATATATTGTTTGAGAAAGTTGTAGCTAGTGGCCTCATTCCTCATAGTGACAGCAATACTGGCAGATCTCTGCAGTGCTTCATCTGTGAAATGATGGATCAGCAATGAGGGCTGGCTGGCAGGAGATACTTGAAACATCCAGAGCTTTCAAAGTCTGCCTTCTCTGTCATGCTTTATTCGTGCTGCATAATGGACAAGCACAGGCAATGTGTTGAATCATAGGCTTGAGCCTTGAGATCCTGACCAGGATAATTTGCCTAAATCTGCACAGTTCTTTCCTTTTCAGATGCATGCAATAGTAAAGCCTATGGCAGAAGTGGGTAAGGTAAGCCTGGCCATTCAGAGCTGTTCAAAGTTAATACACATATAGGCATGAAGAGGAGTTACCTAGTTACCTAGGGAAAGGCCAGACTTCTTTGTGATTTGCTTTTGGAATAGAATTGGCCTAGATGCTGATGACCAGAAATTATTTTAAAGCTATAAATCAGCCTATGAGCTGTATGCACAGAGGCAAATTAATGATGACTTAAATCTAATGGCTTGTGTAGAGCAAGTGAAGTTACAGTGCAATGACAACAGCAGATGTATTCAGAGAGGATGTGAAATAGACTTTAAAATTTGGCAAAGATAGGTTGAATAAAAATAATATGTGCAGAACATGACTGAAATGCTCCCTGACAGCACCATGAGACTTGGCTTTTTCTTCTTTATTGCTGTGAAGCTGAAGGAGACTTGTTAAGGCAGAGCAGAAGCAGCATCTAAAGCTGTGTTTTAGTTAAGGGTCAGTGTCAGTGCTTTCATTATAAAACTTGTTCCTCCAGAGAATATAGTACTGCAATAAAAACATTCACTCTGGCCTGAGAGGTACTGCGTGACAGTTTGGTCCAGGAGCACAAACAGAGCAGTGAAACAGCCCAACTGAAAGTCTGCTGAAGTCAAGGGCAAGGCTTTCTGATCAGGCCCTGTGTAAGCTGAGTGGCTGTGAGAAGAATTAACAACGCTGGATTTCCAGTGTCAGCAGAGCATGAACAGTGAAAGTGCACGCTTCCCTACAGTGACTATCGATTGAGCATACTAGCTTTATAAGATGGACATTAAGTGAGCACATCGCCAACACATGACACAGATCTTGGTCAGTTAATAGTTTCACTTTCTCCTTCCCTCAAAACACGTATCTATGGCATGGGCAGGGGCCAGTCAGCACAGTTGCAGTTCTAGGGCATGGATCAGACCATTGCTTGGATCTATCACTCCTAATACTGGGAAAGGGCTTGAGGTATCCAAATTAGGACTTAAGTCTCTGTGTACTTGCTCTAAAGTTAGTGCAAAGAGCGAGAAAATTTCAAAGGTGGGCTGTGACATGTAAGTATCAAATTTATTGTCTCTGTCCAGCGGCTGAAGTGAGATAGGGTCACAGAAGAGTTGCTAGTAAGGCTGTAAACAACCGTTGTCCTGCTGAGGTCCCTCCCAGGGCCAGGTCCACCATGGTTTCTTACAAGGGAGTCCAGCTGGGATACGTCCAGGTACCCCGTGGAGGAAGTTTTCTTCAGACTTTTGAGGGTTGAGTGTCATATGTGTTCAGCATGTGGTTGGCAGAAGAGGTATTCACAGCTTCATGAGTGTGAAAGGTCCTCCAACTAAAGGGCGTAAGGCAAGGACAAATGGGGATTCTACAGTCAGTCAAGTCTTCCTTATGAAGTACAGTCAGGGCCAGAAAAGCAGTGCTTTTCAACCTTCTTCAGTGTGTAGGCCCCTAAAATATATGGAGATTGGAGGTACAGACAACTGTATACTGAATTCAAGCCAACAGACGACAGCTTGCTTCTGTTAATTACCTTTTTCAGATGCACCAGGTATAGTCTGTGGGCCTTAAAGGGTGTGCAGATCACAGACTGAATGTCAGCTGCCTGAAATGGGTATTCTAAAAGGAATGAATTATTCTTGAGTGTCATAATACAGGATTTACTCTAAAACCCAATGAGGGTGAAGTAAATGTCAGCATTAAAACTGGACACAAGCCGGCAATATGATCTCGTAGCCCAGAAAGCTAACCGTAGTTAATAAACATATATATATATATTCAAAAGAAGTGTGGCCAGCAGGTCGAGAGAGGTGATTCTGCCCCTCTACTCCACTCTGGTGAGATTCCGCCTGGAGTCCTGCATCCAGCTCTGGAGCCCTCAGCACAGGAAAGACATGGACCTATGGAAGTGGGTCCAGAGAAGGGCCACAAAAATGATCAGAGGGCTGGAACACCTCTCCTATGAAGAAAGGCTGAGAGAGTTGGCGTTGTTCAGCCTGGAAAAGAGAGGGTTCTGGGGAGACCTTATTGTGGCCTTTCAATACTTAAAAGGGGCTTATAAGAAAGAGGGGGACAGACTTTCTCATAGGGCCTGTAGCGATAGCACAAGGGGTAATGGTTTTAAACTAAAAAAGGATAGATTCAGACTAGGTATAAGGAAGAAATTTTTTACAATGAGGGTGGTGAAACACTGGAACAAGTTGCCCAGAGAGATGGTAGATGCCCCATCCCTGGAAACATTCAAGGTGAAGTTGAACGGGGCTCTGGACAACCTGATCTAGTTAAAGATGTCCCTGCCCATGGCAGGTGGGTTGGACTGGATGACCTTTAAAGGTGATTATTTCAGGGGGGTTGGACTGGATGACCTTTCCAACCCAAACCATTCTATGATTCTATGATTAGCTCTCTCCCAAATAACTGAAGCATGCAAAGAGTTACCTGGTTGTGAAGGTCTGCATCATCTTAGAGTTGGAGCCTAGTTTTGCTGTTTTACAAGAGCAAGAATTTTGGTTGCAAGTGGTCCTGGGCAGGGTGGCATGTGCCCTGTCCTGGTGCTTGTGCAGGAGAGCTGCTCTGTGTCCTCCTGTGTGGTCTGTGCTGCTGAGCTGGTGTTCTCAGTCAGAAGTTTGGCACTGGAGAAGGGCTGTAGTGCTCTTTTCATGGTCTGATTTCAATTCATTACTTCATCTGAAAGAATTCCAACTAATAGGGCTTTGGAAACAACTGCAGCAGCTGGCTTTGCACTGGAACAAGTTGCCCAGAGAGATGGTAGATGCCCCATCCCTGGAAACATTCAAGGTGAAGTTGAACGGGGCTCTGGACAACCTGATCTAGTTAAAGATGTCCCTGCCCATGGCAGGTGGGTTGGACTGGATGACCTTTAAAGGTGATTATTTCAGGGGGGTTGGACTGGATGACCTTTCCAACCCAAACCATTCTATGATTCTATGATTAGCTCTCTCCCAAATAACTGAAGCATGCAAAGAGTTACCTGGTTGTGAAGGTCTGCATCATCTTAGAGTTGGAGCCTAGTTTTGCTGTTTTACAAGAGCAAGAATTTTGGTTGCAAGTGGTCCTGGGCAGGGTGGCATGTGCCCTGTCCTGGTGCTTGTGCAGGAGAGCTGCTCTGTGTCCTCCTGTGTGGTCTGTGCTGCTGAGCTGGTGTTCTCAGTCAGAAGTTTGGCACTGGAGAAGGGCTGTAGTGCTCTTTTCATGGTCTGATTTCAATTCATTACTTCATCTGAAAGAATTCCAACTAATAGGGCTTTGGAAACAACTGCAGCAGCTGGCTTTGCCCACTGAAACTCCATGAGCTGAACTGACATGGAGTTCAAACCGTGATCTTCCATCAGAAGAAGATACTTGTGCCCAAGGGTGAGGCATGTTTGTAATGTATAAAGCTTCTCCATGCTTTGGCAAGTGGGAAGGTTAGTTCTGTTGGCCATTTAATCCTTTTTCTGGAGGTAATGACGCTTGTTTCTATTACAACCGGTTTGGCATCAGGGGTATATTTTAATTAATTTGTATTGCTCGGTGTGTTTGTTTAATCTGACTTCTGGGACTTAAAGGGGAAAAAGGTTCAGTGTGAAGCGTTATAATTTAGGATAGTCAAGTTTCCAACCTGAAATGAGAAAATAGTTCCATGAAATTAACCATTTTATCTGTAATCCCATTTTCAACCTGTGTGTCCTGGTATTTTCAGAGCTACTGAGAATTTGGGTATTCTAAAGCAACTGATGCATTTTGTGGTGTTGGATTTGTGTATTTCTGCTACATCTTGAGTTTTACAAAAGAACAATTAATGCTATTTTGGATCTTGGTTTTTTATTTCCAGAGGATATACATTTACACAGACACTCTTTAAGTATGAGGTTTGCCTACTGCTTCATCATGCTAAAAGGAATCAGAAAGAACAATTGCCATACTAATCCAGTTTATACACTCATTTGTCCAAACTGGTCACCCAAACCCAACCCAGTGAAGCCCTCCGACATTTTCTAAAATGTGCTGCTTGCCTTTTAGTATGTTCAGGATTCCTGCAATATACAGAACTGCTAGGAGGTGGACGGAGTGCCCCCCTGGGAAGTCTTACCTTCTAGATACACTGCTACTGTTGTTCTGTGTTGGCTTTATGCAGATTTTCTTGCTGGGATCACAGTCCTGTTGTCAATACAGTGGGAAACTCAACAGAAATATGATAAGAAACTGACTGAAGAGAGGGATCTGACCCAGGGCTGTGGATCTGCACACCTACCACTGAGAACCAAGCATCCTGGAGCTGAAATTTGTCTTTTCCATCTCTAAATGAAATCACTGAACCAAATGAGAGGCCAAAGCATACTATCTCTTAGAAGCACTGGTCTGGTCAGTTCCTAAAAACTAGTGCGTTTTTACATTTGGTTCCAATCAAACAAAAAGTTTAATCATTATTTTAAAAAATAACTTTTTTTTTTTCTTGAAACTAAGGGTATATTCTCAATGGTGTATGAAGGTTTACAACACAATTAATAGAGATTTGGGCAATATAATTTATTGTAGAGTGGCCATACAACCATTTGCTACTCTTTTCTAGTATGTCCTTATGACACAAAAAGCAGCACAGCATACATCAAGAGCATGCTTATCATTGGCATAGCTACTTACATCTGACCTTCTAGTCATCATGCATTAAGTCATATAAGCTGTAAATGTGACAGCGATACATAATAAGGCCTAAAGTTGTGTCTTGAGAATGTTAAAATTTCAGGAATAAAAAATTCAGAAAGCTGAAAGAAACCAGAAGCATGGCTGCTTGTGGAGCCTAAATCCATTACCTGTAAGTGTGCTTTGATCTTTAATCAGAGACCCACTAAATACTCCCAATTTTCTTGGAGTCACTGGAATATGGGAATAATCAACACCTCTGGAAACAGTGTCTATCATAGTTCATGAACTCTTCCTCATATCAAAACTTTTAGGCACTGGTTTTAACACTTCAGTACATGGAGGCAGGTTCTCTGCCAGAAGCCTTAAAAGAAAATCCCTTGTACAGATGCACTTTGACCTTGGAAAGCCCCCACGTGGGGCAGGGGTGGGCCCAGCTCCATGGCTGCAGGGTGGTGGAGACATACAGTGGGAGATGGGCAACCGGCACCACAGGACTGCAGATGGGGAAAGCAGCTTGCAGGTCCTCTCCCATCCTCCATATTAGCTCTATGTAGGGCTGGGGGGTCAGTAAGACTCACAATGCTGTACTGGGTAACCACAAATTCCCAGTTCCTTGCGAAACAGTGAGCATTGGGGTTTAATGCAGGGGCTGAAGCCCCTGAAGACCTTTTGGTGAATCCATATCTTCTCTAGGGAATGCCAGTGCTGGGACACTTCTTCTAAGATATCCTATGGAGAATCCTATTGTGCTCACTGGAGGGGTGAGAAAGAGGTGTCAACAACACTCTTGTTTACACCGTATCTTTGAGGAAACCTGGAATAACCTCTGCACTGTAGCAAACTGGTGCACATATACGTATGGCTTTTGAAAAGATGGAATTCGTGAGAAATGTTTTAGCTTATGTGCCTGTGCATTTGCCATTACAGCAAAAAAGTTACTTTGGTTCCTATGTATATATGTATTTTGCATATTATAATACACAGGCAGTAGTAGAATAAGGTAGTATGTTTATGACCAAATAATATTTTATTGATGAACACTATTTCATGTTAAGGCAAGGAAGAAGAAAAGACCAAGAGATACTGCCTCTCAACAGCATTGCAGTAAAAGTGCAAATATGAAATACAGGAAATGTATTTATGTCCCTCATCTATCTCATTCAGAGCTATCTGACATGAAAAATTCAGACAGAGTCCTCCATCTGGGATTTTTCCAAGCTTGGCCCATGTCCCAGTCAAAGACATGCATACTTGAACTGGAAAACCTTAGAATCTGATGTAAAAATACTGCATTTTAACACATTTCTGTGTTTATAAGAAGATTCTGAGTGGTCTTTTACCAGCAGGGGGCCAAAATCCCCTTTCAAAACTGTGTATGCCACAGGATGGAATTGTTATCCAGGGGTCAGTCCTACTCCATGCTTTTATTTACTTTTGGGATGATTTTCAGTTACTGTAGGCTTAAGGCCTTGGATTGTAATTAAAAGAGTGGATTTTTATGAGGAATGATGGACAATAAGTTATACATCCCAAAAGGTCTGTCCAAGGTGACAGCATCCAAGCATAACTACTCAAAAAGTGAATCAAGTTTTCTTTCCATGAAAGAGGTCAAACCACGGACTGGAGGGCTGGCTAAGGTTTCAAGAGGTTTGGGCTCAGTTTGCCACATGTCTATGCCAGTTCCACCTCCACAAGTTTGGACTACAGACATCACGGATAGGGTCATATGGCTTCAGCCCACTGACGCTTGAAGAGGAGGAAGACACCTCTATAATGGCAGCAATAAGGAACTGAGTGCTGCACTGTCCTGTGTCAGAGTAGGTTCTTAATGCATACACCTCCATTTCTGCCTCTTAGAGTGGCTCATCTAGACACCAATTCTCACCGTGTGGACTTACCTTGTCTCACAACAGCAACTGCAAGGAGCACAGTTTAATTTATAACTTTCCCTAAAACAGCTGCTGTACTTTCAACTGCTTTAAATTAGAGGCTTCTCCAACTGCACATTTCAGGGATGCAGAAGGCTGGTTGTGTTCTCAGTATTTCTTTTGATGTTAGGCAACTCAGGATAAGATAAAATTGTGAATGCTCCTTGGGTTATAACTTGAATTTACAATCTTGACAGCTCTGCTCAGGCACAGCGCCAAAAAGCTCTTGGTACATTTAAACAACGATAGGACGAAGTGATATTGTCTCCTAAGGGACAACAGGAAACAACTTGGCCTTTCAGAAATGTTACATTGATGTGGTTTCCTAGGAACATCAAGTCTAAGTATGGCAATCTCCCGGTAAAGTACCTCCAGGGATCTCAATTGAAAGAAAGCTATGATATGATAAAACTGCTGGATGGAATGAAAATAAGGGAAAAGAACGGAAATGGGAAAGCTGATTTGGATTAAACAAACCTTAAATCTGCAGAAATAATTTCTCTATAGGAAAAGGGATTCTTTGTCCATTAAATAACGGTTTGAAGGGACACTTCTGTAGTAATTTTTGCATGATGTAAGTGCATGATGGACTCTCAGAGTAATCTAAAACTTGCCACTGTTAGATAATACCAACGAATTTGTCGTTCCTTATTTTTATAGCAGTCATTTCTGTTCCATCTTGGGCAAAATGAATATCAAAATCTAGTCTCGTAAGTCATGCTGCTGCATCAACAGTGAAAGGCTAAACAAGGAAAATGTGGGCTGAATAAGGCAGACAGTTTACATGAAAAGAGGCACAGATAAGTCTGAGGTGCTCAATGTTGTCTTTGCCTCAGTCTTCACTGATGGGCTTCCCAGAGACAGGATTCAAGGAGGAGGAGAACAGCCAGCAAGTGGATGAAGGTTGAGTCACGGATTACTTGTACAAACTCAAGCCATGCAAGGCCATGGGACTCCACAGGCTGCACCTATGGTTGTTGAGAGAGCTGGCCAATGTCCATGTAAGGTCACCCTCAAGCATTTTTGAAAGACTGTGGAGACTGCGGGGAGATTCCCAATAACTGGAGAAAGGCAAATATCACACCTGTCTTCAAAAAAGAGAGGAAAGATGATCTGGGGAACTTCAGGCCCGTCAGACTCACTTCGCTCCCTGAGACAATCATGGCGTGCATCCTCTTGGAGCACATCCCTGGGTACATGAGGGAGAAGAAGGTGATTGGGACAGTCAGCATCGTTGACCAGGGGTGAATCATGCCTGAGTCAGCTGGTTAACTTGTGTGATAAAATGATCATATTTGTGGACAAGTGGAGAACAGCGGATATCATTTACATCGGCTTCAGCAAGGTTTCCAACAGTCTCCCACTATGTCCTTGAATTCACACTAGATGTTAGAGTGGATGGGTAAATACCTGGTTGGGTGGTCAAGCTCAGAGGTGGTGGTCACTGGGCCACATCTACTTAGAGGCTGGTGTCCCGTGGGGTCCTGCAGGATCTGCTCTGGGGCCTGTCCTGGTTACTGTCTCTGGTGGTGGGCTGGGGAGGTCACGAAAGGCACTCTGTCAGGTTTGCAGGTAACACCAAGGCTGTGGGGCTGAGGTTGATTCAACAGAAAGAGCTTCAGGGCACCTAGCAGCACCTTGGTGCCTATGGGAAGCGGATCAATGAGACAGGGACAGGGACAAGCTTTTTACAGCAGTGCCTAGCTGCGTGTAAGAAACTCCTTTACTTTCCAAGGATAATAGCCAAGCTCCTGAGGAGCTGTCCTGAGGGCCCTGGGGTTTCCATCCTTGGAGGCTCCAAGCCCAGAGCTGAGCTCCTGTTCTGTGCAGGTGGTGAATGAGGGGCCTCCTGGGGCCTCTGCCCCCCGCCACTGCTCTGGGAAGTGGCTCTATGATTTTGTGAAGCAGAGAACAATAGACCATTGTTTTTTAAAGTGCAGTTGAAGGTTTCACGTAAGCACAGCTCTGATTAAGCAGTAGATGGAATTTTCACAGTCTTTGCTTTACTAAAACATTTCATCATTTTAGACAATAAATGGGATGAATCAAATCCATGATCAAAACGCTGTGACTTTGCAGTAGTGAAGACAAGGGCAACCTGCTCTCATATCCTCACAGCTAACTGTGGTCTGCATGTCAGGTGCCATGGTTTTTGCTTAGACTCATTTACACCTCTGCAAAGCCATTGTAAAAGTGTTACCATCCTGTTTGCTTAGTGCTTTGAATCTACTTTGTGTGAGTGGAAATCGCTACTTAAAAATTGGAGTCCCACTTTGTTCTCTGGCAACTGTGAAGTTTTAGCAATTTCCAGAAAAAAATACCCTATTGTCAATTTTTTTGCTTGCCTAAGACTGAAAGAAGTATGCGTGAATAAACTTTTAAATGTCTTTCTGAAACTAGTCCCACCACTCCTTTCAGACTTTGCCAAAGGTGCCACAACTGTTACCCTGATTTCTGAGTCATTTCCATGAAAATATTTTCTCATTCATTTTAGTTTTGGTTTTGAACTATCAGTCTTGCTACGTATGTTACTATTCAGCCTTATCTAGACAGAGACTTGTCTATAGTGCAAGGTCTATCCATTTTGGTCTATCTACCCAGGAGATTTTACATTGGTAGCTATCGTACTAAGAAGCAACAAGAGGCCAGCAGATTGATTTGCCATGGCAATAGAAAGGAATCGGATACTGATAGGCCTAACTGAAGGCTCATGCTTCACCAACTTCGGAAGACTGCATTGTTATTTCATTTTTTGGCTTAGAATAATGTGAAAAATGACCTCTTGTCTTGCTTTGTAGTCTCTCTCTGCTCCATTTATTTGTTGCCATCATGCTCCCATGAATATTTCATCATTATTTCTACAAAACATCGCCCAGCAGGTTACATGTGCATTAGTGTTTGAGAAAGCAGAATCTGTCAGTACCAAACTTTTGAAGAGGTTTTCCATTTATTCATAGCAGAGGGGTGGGAAGGTTCAGAAGAAGCTCACTGACTTAATGAAGAGATGGAGGAGGAGGTAGTGAAAGAAAACAGAGAGAACTGATCATTGTGCAAGCTGTTGTAGGCAATATAACACATGTATGCACACCATTTTTTCTTCTTGGTTACTGTAATCGTGACACTGGCTTATGTCTTTATGAAACACTCAGGAAAGACACTGCAGATTCATTGATTTCTTTGCCCATGACCAAAAGGAAAAAGACTATGGAAAGAAATCAGCAGCAAGCATCATGGATACAGCTCATTCGAGGCAGCTGGAAGCATTGTGTGGCAGAGGAGTTCTGGAGAGAATGAAATACTGGTACAACAAGGATCTTGATGAGATCTGGGCTGTGGCAGTCTAGGAGAGGTCATCTGCACGTACTTTTTACATCGTAGTGACTGCAGAGTTTGGCCCTGAACTATTGCTAGGTATACCATTTCCCAACTTTCATCCTCCCAAGGTGGTTTAGAAGCTGAATATTAAAGTACATTACTGAGAAAAAATGCTTTGTGAGCTCAATCCTATGCTTTGCAAAACATTAATTTTCTCTGTATGTCGTGGAAGGTATGGATATTTGTATATTCTGTGGTTATAAACTGCCTGGCTCATGGAGAAGCAATTCTGATATAAAGTGCGAAAAAAGGGTAGAAAATTTGATAAGGGGTAGGAAGAAGGAAGAATTTGAGCTTTATTCGGACAGAAGAGTTGACAGGTAGCTGCAGGTTAGTGTAGTTCTTTCAAACAGTTTCTGGTTTTGAAATGGGTATATTAGTTTTGGCATTGCAAGAGTCAAAGAAATGTTCCTCAACAACAGGGGCTCCAGTTCTGCTTAAGTGCATGAAGCTTTTTGTGTGCTTAGCTGGGATGAGCCCTAAGTCTTCCCAGACCTGGTGTCAACATCCCATTGCTTATTCCTATCTCACGAGGTGCATGGTGGATTCTCCTCACACACATCTACTGGACTAGAGCTAGCCCCGGTGCCTGGACCTTAACCTGCCACTGACTCTATCAAATATAGAGAGTATGCATCTTCTCAACTTGCAGAGTATCTGCAGGAAGACCTCTATTTGCATTAACTTAAAAAGGTACACACAACATTTCAACCCCATGTGTATAATAAAAAAGTCAAACCATGTACACAGTTATGTCTCCAGAACAACCTTCTCCTGTAGCCAAGACAAGATAAAAACAACACAAAATTATTAGGCCAACTCAAACAGAAGTTGAGTTTATAGGGAAGCTAGTGCCACTTTTAGAAATGCTTCATCCTCCTAATGCCGTGCCAGTTTGCTTCCTGCAAATGTCAGTCACAGCCTAATATCTGGCACCTGATATTTTAGATGGGTTAGTTGGGCTTCAGTGGCTTTGTAAGGCAAAGCTTTCTAATACAATTTGTGACATGCCCATGGCCAAAAGACGAAGGTTCTTCCTCCCAGGTTTGCTCTACACTTTGACAAGAAATGTTGGTCCCTACTTCACACTGTGGTGCAGTTGACCGCAGCACAGGTGAGAAGGCTGTCAGCTCTGTACCTGTACGCAGCTCTTTATCTTCCTATGGCATCTTGCAAGTCAAGACAGATATATAGGGAAGAATAAACCTTAGCAAAGCACAGCGGAAAGATGGTCATCGTCCCTGAAAGAACTCATTTTCTCCTTGCACTGTCCCATCTGTGGGGCAAGACGGTGCTGTGCCTGTCACCATCACACAGTCCAGGCTTAATAAAAGAGAAACTGAGCTCTTGCCTTGCATGAAGTGAAGATTACAGATGTGCTAAAATAATTTTAGGGAGGGTGAAATGAGTAACAGCTGCACAGATGGAAGATACCGAATAGCCCTTTTAAAAAAAATCAGTATAAAAAGGATGGAATAAATCCTCCACTGGTGCAAAATGGTATAACACCATTTGAAGGCAACACACTTTCATCAAACGCCTGCTCTTATGAAATAGATTACTCTAGATTTCACAAAATACCCCTATTCTGCTGTATCCTTCATGATTAATGAGTAACTCCTCACAGTGAGTCCACAATAACAGAAGAAAGCCACTTTCTCTCCCAGTTTTCATAGTACATTGTCTTACACCAATGAGACAGTAGCAAAGTACACTCTTGATGCACCTATTACACTCTCTAATTGTACCCAGTTTTGGGACATTGTCAGTGTTTTGCCCTTCAGCTGTGATGAACAGTGTTTTACTAATGCTGTAGAACCCCGCTATTTATATTCCCATCTTAGGCCCAGCACCTTGTTTGCTGCCTCTTGGAAATACAAGCAGAAAATTACTATAATAGCCTAGCTGACTTTTCTCTTTATCTCTTGTGCTTTCCATCTAAGAAGCATTAATTCACTTGCAGCGTACCAGCAGGAAGCATATTCTGAAGCTTCACAGAAATGCAGCAAAGCACCTGGGATCTATAACCTCTGCCGAGGAAAGAGCTGAAATTTGTTGCCGCATCCCTAACATATGCATTTGTGGATTAGGTGTAGATGATAATAAAAGACCAGATTCATATATCCATTCTTCAAGATCAAACCTAGGACCAGGGAGTAATTTACAGTTTATTGCAGAACAGTGGAAACCAGTGTCTGCAACCAGGAAACAAGAGTCTTGAATGGGTTAGGTCAATACATCCCCCTAAGATGTGTAAGTGTGTATTTTAGACAGTCTTTTACACAGTATTCATAACTGATACTGTTAAATGGAGCATCACAGAGCATATCTATATCACAGCTTAATCACTTTTGTTAGAACTGACATCACAAAAGCTGAAAAATTGCATGTTGTCCAATTAGTCCGGTGAATTATTATTATTTTTATATTTCACATTCCTGGGAACAATGTGATGCCAGTCTATCTCTGACCAGTGGCAGATCTAGGCTTGAAATCAGGGTGTTTTTTAACAACATGCACAAGATTCATGTTCAAATAGGTAGCTCAGCGTAAATATATTTTGTTGCCATGGTTTTACATGAATTATTCTGAAATTCACCAAGGGGTGAAGCCATAGCACTTTGTCTCACTAGCAACTTCAGGAACTTTGAAGACGATATAAAAGACCCCATGAAACTACTCCTTACCTGCACCTCCTGGGGCAGCATGGCTTAAAGTGCTGTGGAAATCCTCTTTATCCCATGTTTTTGGAGACCAGCTAATCTAGGGATGCTGCAATATGTTGAAAAGGGTGGTGGTGGTGCTCTCATTGCTCTCCAATCTCCCAGCTGGTTTATGGGAAGCAGGGAATAAGTTGTGCGCTAGTTCATGGGGAGACCAAGAGGGAGATACCATGAAAGACTGCAGTTGTATAGCTGAAAGAGGAGACAAATAAGACTTAATAGAAATAACACAGGAAAAAGTGCAAACATTCTCACTGTTCATGTTTCCCTTTTTTCCTCCAAAGGGAATCTGGACTTAAGGGATGTTCCATGGATTTGTACACAATATATTTAAAGGTACAGTTTCTTTTTGAATGATAACTAATAAATCAAAGCTTGTGAATTCAAAATATAGAGTTCTCAGAAAGGTTAGACTTTTTTTAGTTGTGACGTGGACAGATCTTTAACAGCTGCTCTCTAGAAATTCCTGAAGTGTAGGAATTGAGTTAAATTTAACTGGATGGGGTTAAAAAACCTTCCTTTAGTAGCAAATTATTTTATCACAGTGTATGTTAGAAGTTTGTTTATTAGCGTTCATCTGAAGTCTACAGTATTGAGCAGGATATTGGTCTAAACAAGCCTGAGGTCAGAGCCAGGATAACAACTTCTATAAAATTGTCCTTTTGATAAGTTTGCCTGTCCTGAGACTGCAAGATGAGCATTTTCTCTTTTTAACTGTTTGTTTTTAATTTCTGGATAAAAGAATCACTTTAGAAACTCACTTGCACAACAAAATGAAATGCATTTTTCTTGTAGCTGTTCTTTCCACTGCTTTTACGAAGGAAGAGGACTGAGTAATTTTGCAGTGGAGCAATACCACTGAAAATTCAGTTCTCAGAGAAGCATTGCATTTCTCAAGCCATCATAAAAATACATCACAATAACATGGTGTCAACAACACCTTCATATCAGATATTTTGTAAGGCTAATGTCGGTGCTGTTTCTACAGTGCTATTATCTACCTTTATTAGGAAAAAAAGGCAGACACACAGGTTACAGATGTTATAGCACAAAGACTCAAAAGAAAAAACATAATATAGGCATGTTGAGACTAACAAGGCTTTTCTTGTTCCTCAGATTCCCAGCAGAATTAAACATCCCAGATGGCAGATGTTGGTCTGAGCATTGGCTGTAAATTAGCCACTATTCAAGTAGCATCTGAGGAGTATCCTGCACCTCTGAACTAAAATGTGTTTTAGAGTTGTAAGCTTTTTTTTTGCTCCACTTTCTACCTATCCTTTCATTTTGTGGCCTGTCTTTGATAAATACCCTCTCTTGAGCTCTTTGAACTGACAGGAGGAAGAGGGTTTTACAAACTAGAGGAGATGATTATGGTTGAGTCCCTTTTATGGCCACTTTGTCCGTCTTCGGGATGGCCTTGTTCCCCCTAAACTTAGTGGTTAATCTCCTCCATGGCCAGTCCTGTCTTTCTCCTAGCCAGCCCCATGTATGAACCCCAACCCAGTAAATCCTTCTCACAGCTTTGTGAATGGACTCATTTATAGAAAAACAAACAAACCAACCCAAGCCCCAAAGCCCCATAACACAGGGGCCAGGCTGTTCTGTCTGAAAAAACATATAAGCACAGTAGGAAGGAAAGGAGAGATTTTATGCAGCTTGATTGATCTCTTCTTCTCTGAATTGCAACATTATTAAATGTCTTTCATCACAGAAGTGTTTTGCAGAACACTAACAGGTTCAGACAACACTTCAAAATGGCTTCTCTGCATGCCTTTCTGTACCATTTGTCTATTTATATTTTGGGGAGATAATTACACTGGCACTGAAGTGAGCAGTTGGAGAGGGATTGGAAGGATGAGGTCGGTGGCAGAGGTGAACTTGTTTATATGACTGTAAATCTTGAGGAAAGGCTACTAAAATGGAGGGAAGCATGAAAAAATAAATCATATTCTACAGGCAATTCATGTCAATGCATTCAGCAAAGTGCTGAATCCTCATGGATTTCAGCTGATTCTCTTCCATCTGTGAAACTTGTCCCTGAACCACTGCCTCTGCAGGAATCTGTGGGATGCTTTGGGAAATGCTTGGGGCATTTACTGTTCTCCTTTCACACATCCCAATAGTACACATTCAGTAATCATTTCTGCTTTCCACTCAAGATGATGGAAAGACACCTGTCCACTTTGTAAGGGACTGTTGACCAAGATTTCACTTTATAAATGACCAATTTCATCCTAGGGCTGTGCAAAGACACTGTATATTTTCTGTGCGCAGCACACTTTATTTCTTCTGAATTGTTTTGTATTGTAGATGGGGAAGCGGGAGGGATAAAGAGGAAGGAAATGAAAAGGAGCAAAATCAGAATTCCTGCAGGCAATACAGGATGGATGCCTTTCCAGAGCAGTAGGTTACCTGAAAAGGCTGCTGTCCCCACTGGTCCTGAAGAAACAGAATGATGCAGGATCCAGAAAATAAAATTGTTATAGCTCCATAACTGCATCTTTCACAACTTTGGTTTTGCACCGAGTCCTGTGGACTTGGCAGCAAGCCCAGCAACAGATGTCTTGCACTACATTGACATATAGTATGGTGAGACCCAGGACAGAAGTATAATTTTGCAGCAGGCATGCAAAATAATTTTTTGTGCACTCATTCTCTGCAATCCAGAGGACTACATTTTGGAAGCAGGAATAGGGCTGCTTTGACATCTGTGAGCACAAATGACTTTAGACAAAGGTCGGGGCTGTGTTGCAGCATTCTGTGTCCAAGACCCAGAGAGATGATCCTGGATAGAGTGACTGTTAATAAGCTGCCCTAGCAGGCAGCATGATTTCTGCAAACAATTCCTCTCTGCTTCTTTTCTTACTTGGATTGTAAATTTCCTCCTGATGATTTTTAAGGTCGAAGTCTTCACAGGCATGCCTACTGATATTTCTTCTTATTGGTGAGTACTGCGTTAACACCTGAGAGCCCTGCGAGGCTTTAACAGAACATTTATGTGTATTGATATCACAGCTACCGTACAGTGGGAACCCAGTGCGTTCATGTGGTAACAGGCACTGCATTTACAAGCTTATGCAGAGCCTGTGTAACCACATGGGCAGTTCTCCTCTGAATTGCAGTTTTGCTCCTACTGGTACTTCATTTACACAGATTGAGGGTGGCACAGGTTTGCCTTGCCATGCCGCAGACACACCAGGAAGGCAAGGCAGAATTCATGTTCCTTTGCATTAGAAAACTTGTCTCCTGGCTAAGAAAGCAGGGTAGCTTGGCTGTGGCCACAAATCTGCCTAAACTGGTGCTGCCTCTAGAAAACACAGTTTTGCCCCTGGCTCCTTGTTTCTTCTCTCTTCCCTCATGCCAGTGAAAGCAATTGTATGGTTGCTTGGTGGGCCTCCCAGTGATGTGGACTAAACACCTTCTTGCTTTTGCCTCTTAGTTTTATATCAGACTTCCTTCACTCTGTGGTGCTAAAATGTTTGTTCTATGATGAGGATATGGAGAGCTGAAGTGCAACCAAGCCAAGCAGTCAGGGAAAGGGCAGATGCAGGGCTGTTTATGCCAGTGATAAATGGCAATGCCCACTTAAAATGATGGTGAAATTCTGGCTGAGGTTCATTCTTCAGTGCTGCCACAAGTTGCAAGACCCATGACTGATCACTTCTGTGATATAGGGATGGTGATGCTTTCCCCTTTTCCTGTAAGTTTTCAGTGTAAGTTTGAGATTCTGAGCGTAGAGACCGACTCCCGTTACATATTTGTACACCATCCTGAAAAACACAGTCCTGATCTAGGCTGGAGTTTTGCAAACTCCTCTGACGCAAAGAATAGCAGCTAATAAAAAAATGGAGGAAAGGAAGAAGAGGAGGAGAGCTGTGTTACTACTGCAGTAGTGCTGGGGGATGTCTATGGAAAGATCATTTGTGAAGGCACATTTTTGCTTTGCGGACCTGTGCTTTTCTCACGACCAGTCAGGAAGGAGAGGTACGTCATGTGTCCAAAGATATTGTCTAGAAGTCTTCCTAAGAAGTACCCAGAGAGAAGTGACGTGACAAAACACTTCACAGACGTGCATACAAGAGCACAGCCACTGGTTCACTAACATCTTACACATGTATTGCATAAACAGGCCATCATTAATTTGCTGTCTGTTTCCAGTATAGGGCAGCAGGTCCCAAAAGCTCGTGTGTGCCATATACAAGATCCAGACTGCCTGCTTCTGTAGGAACAGGGTTACCATGTTCTTTAATACAGTCTATAAACAAGCTTTTCTCTCTCCTGAACTATTTTTTTTTCCAATGCGGAAATACATCTAACATCATGTCAGGTCTCATGAGCTCATGAAATCTGTTGTTTATAAATGTCTACACTCATAAACTAACGAAAACAACAAGAAGGGTCAGGAAGAGAGGAGCCCTTGGTAAGCCTTTATTTATTTATTTTTAATGAGATAATTCAGACAGCAAATAGGAGAAAGCAAGACTTAACTTATCTGTACTGCTATTGGTGCATAAGTAATAATGTTAATGACATAATGCTTGAGAATAATTGAGACCTAAAGGGAAAGAATGACAGAGAGAGATGTGGTAGGCAAAGAGACAGTGAAAAAAATCTTAAATAAGATTGACAAGCAATAACATTTAATTATTTTTAAGGGAAAAGTGAGAAATGACTTTAATACCATTTTAAAAGAAAAAAGAAAGAAATCTGGTTTACACAGATCAATCTCTTCAGGCAGGAATTTTACCTGTTAAAAGCTAGGGATTTGAACTGGTGATTGTTATGGCTTCCAGCAAAAGCCTTATTTTCAAAAAGCTAAATTAATGTTCCTTCTTGGTTGTTAATTTGATTTTACTGCTAGTGAGCTGGCAAAATGTACATGTTGCTCTGCTGTGGTGCTCTGCAAAACAGCTGTGCATCTGCCAGACAGAGAATTATAAAAGCTACTAATACACAATGGATGCTGAACTGGAGGTAGGTAGGTCTCCCTGTGCTTGAGAGTCAAGTCCTGCACAAGCTGTGTTCCTCAAGTGCGCAAGATGGGTAAATTAACTCACTTGCAGCTTCCACCTCTCATGAGGTTGTCAGCTGGAGCACTGTTACGTGTCGGAAATCTGGGAGGAACGTGTAGGCGTGGAGTCCTGCCGCAGAGGGGTCTGTGCTAACCTGCCTGTGGGTGCTGCTGTCAGAGGCGTTAATTTGTAAGCTGATTGATAAGGGGTGGGATGGGGCAGCGTGGTCACCAAGTGCATGATTGTGGTGCCCTTAAATGTATTCCCGCTACATTTCCAGGGAGTGAGGCACTGAGAGACACCACACAAAACATCAGAGGAGTGGGAAACCGAACATAGGAACCAACTTTCCTCCATGGTCCCTGCCGCAGGCCATGAAAGCATCTCCTCTCATGGAAGAAGCCAGCAATCAGGTGGTGGATCTGCTGCAGACCTTGGACTATCACCTATTCCTGCCTGCTCAGGGTGCTGTGAAGGCAAATGCAATGAAGCTTGTTGTTCCTGAAGCAGCTGGTTTCCACCAGGATGAATGAGATGAAACCGCTGGTGGTAAATACGGGAGAGGGCAGACAGTTGGGTAGCGCTGCTTAAGCCCTGCCTCATGGCAGGAGGAGACACTTCCACTCACCTCCACTCTCAGATAGCAGAGAGCAGAGGCAAGAGCAGGCTTTTGACTTGAGGTTTGTTTGCTTTGGGCTGTCACATATATATTTTGACCTTTAACATGAAGGCAGTATGCCTTCAGTGGGCCAGTGACAGAGAAGGGCTTTTATTTATGTCAGCCCTAAACTGAAATGAATACAGAATAAATGCAACGGTTTGGTCATTACCATGCTCAGCTCCAAAGATTCACCCCACTTAACTCACATCTGCCCCTCAGCCATGCTGGCAGGCAAGCCTCATGCTTTGTATGGCAGCCCTCAGCAGGGCACACAGAGGAGAAGGCAGCCAGCTCCGTTTCTGTCTCCTTTCTCCTGCGCTGTCCTGTGAGCTGGTGACATTGGCACAAAAAAGAGGCATTCTCAGGGTCGGAAGAGAAATGTAAAAGCGAAAAAAAATACATCCAGAAATGCATGTGGCTCAACTGGCATGAGTCCCTTCTTGCTCTGTTGCTTGATGTATTTCGTGGAGACAGGTGTCAATAAGACTACAGGGAGTTGCTCCAGAGGGGAGAGACTGGCAAGGTGGGAGAAAACACTCAAGGGATGTGTATGTTGTGCAATGACTTTGACACGGTAAGAGCTAGTGAAGACAGCACTGGAGAGTCCAACAAACCTGAAACCAGAGTCTCTGCAGCCTGAGCTGAGGAAGCAAACCCTGCAGATAGGGTTGGGTTTGAGTTTTACGTGGGAAGGAAGGGACTATGTGACAGGGAAGTTACACAAGACATTGTAGGGGTGTTGCTGTGGTGCCAGACTCTAACCCAAAACTGTCCAAGGGAAGCTGGCTTCAGCAGACTGTCTTCTCATACAGGCGCATTCAGCATATAGACATATGAGCCTGGAAAGGTATTTTACCTTCTGCTGTGTAGGGCTAAAAGACACAGCCCCTAATAACAGGCTACACGCTGCCACAAAACTTCTCAACAAGAAGAATTACTTCTCAGGAAGCCCAAATCCTGCCCTCTTAATCTCAGAAACTGGTAATTTCTTCTCAGCAAGTAGTGGTAAGGAGCAACCACCTGCTCTGAGCCGGCCGCTGAGTTACGGTGTGCAGCCAGGGCTCCCTCCCGCCCCGGCCCTCCCACACTGCCTGCTTCTGGCAGGGGGTCAGAAGCATATGGCCCCAGTTATTTCCCCGTGAGGGCTGGACTGCAGCCCTAGGCAGCACAGGGACAGACGGAGGAATTGTCTGTAGCCTAAATCACAGCCTGTGCCTGCGAGGTGAAAGCCTGGCCTGGGGTAGCGCCAGCCATGGCTGCACTCTCTTGCATCCGTAAGTAAATGTTTTGCAAAGCGCCATAGAGCCCGAGAGAGAGGGCAAGCCCTCCACCCTTTAAGGGGCTGAAGATAAGGGAGCTCAGGCCACGCGGGAATTTCAGAAGGCCCAAAAGTCCAGGCAATAACCTACCACAGAGGAGAGCAAACTCCTCTCTTGTTTTCACTTCTGCATTTCTACCTGTCCTGTAAGACCAGGTGAGTCCTCAAGGAGATTGGAGGCTCTTTTGACCTTGAGATCTTTCAGTAGGACAGAGGTGGTAAGGAATAGGTGAAGAGCATATGGATGGAGATGTGGACTTCAATTGTGTAAAATCACTGGAAATCAGCAAGGATCAATTATCACACAAACCCATTTTGTTTGCTTGTTTGTTTTGTAGCAGTTAGAAGACAGTTTAGAACACTGCACAACAAACAGCAATATTTTCCCTGTTTTTTTTTTTTTAAATCTATTTTTTCTTTTGATCTAGATTTCCCTTGAAGCTTTCCTAAAGAGGTAGCCTCTTCTAGTCTGGTTGTTGGTTTTCTTCACTGCTTGTATTACTGCTATATACTCTGAGGCCACTTGTGATGGTTGCTTTTCAATTTCAAGTGATAGCTGCAGTGCAGAGAGGGCAGAGTTGATAAGCCATGCTCTCCTAGCATCAGTCCCCAAACATGACTACGGTAATCCAGTGCAGACAGAACCACGCTAAAACTAAACAAGGACTACCACCTTAGGAAGTTCCAGTGGGGTACACAAATGACATTTCAGTTGCAGAAACGAAGGACTCGTTGTCTGTCACTGTATATTTCTGGATCTGACATTTCTATGCACAAAGCCGCTAAATATAGCCTGTTCCAGCCTTTCCTCCACAACATAAATGACAAGGGCAGCAGCAGAGGCTTGCTTTTATGAAGAAGGTACTGACATTGAGAAAGATTATTACCTCAGGTTACATGGATGTTCGCAAAGGCATTTTAGTTGCAACTGGAGTGAAAAAACAGAATCAAGAAGTAGGTTTCCCAGTTGGGTTTTACCCTGTTTACAGTAGTCCACCATGGTCAGTATAAAAATACTCCTGGGCAATACCTTGGAGTAGAAATAATCTTCTTGATTGACAGACATCATTGTTTAACTATGTGCAATGATATATGCAGAATAATTTTAGCCCATGCACTAGAACAAATGTGCACATTCTTGATTCATTTCAGTGCAAGACTTAATGAGACATCCTTTTCAGTATTCATCCTCAGAATCAGTTTAGTTATATCTGTACACCAAAATCATTACTTCCATTGACAAAACTCTCTCCAGACTAGCAGTGCCAAAGCTGGATGTTGCAGGGTATTTTCTGCTGAGATTGTTGCCAGGTGGTAAGAAGAAGCAAGTACAGGCCTCAACATTGCATGTTCCCCTCTGTAAGCAAGAAAAGTTTACCACAAGGGAATTTAGACCAAGTTTTTTTTGCACTCAGATTTTTTCCTGAAGTGGCAGGGTAGATTAAAGGAGCAAGGATGTCTTCCTGAAATTTAGGAGGTGATTGCAGGGAAAGCTTAGGAATAACTAGGCTCAGGACCTACTCTTCTTCTCAGCTCCTGTGGGGCGGCACCCTCACAGAGATGAAGAGAAGGCAATACCATTCTTCTCTGTACATAAGGAACAGGCTCTGCATTGCTGTGAAGCCATTTGCTCCAGTCTTCCTGCTCTGCATTTTCAAACCCAATTGCAGAAGAATACCAGGCATGCAGGTCTCTGACTCTCACTTGCAGGGAAATTAACACAACAAAATTCAGTGCAAGATCTTTTAAGGAATGTGATTTTTTTTACAAGGTCTTTAAGCAAGTTGATTTTATACATTCATTCTCCAACACTCACAGACTCATAAACTTCAAAATGTGTTAGTTCATGTGGTCTGGGCACAGAGGGCAAGGAGTGTTGGCTGTCAAGTCCTCATCAGATTCTTGTGGTTGTTCTTGATAGGAGACATCAAGCTAATTTTTGGACATTCCTTTTATATCCCTTACAAACCATCAGTTGTTATGAAGCAATCCTTTGCCTTGGGTTCATGCTTACTTCACCTTTCATAAATCTTACATCACATTGCTGTCCATTACTGTTTTTCCTTGTGTGAAATATGTTTGAGATGTCTGTTCCTGCTGGTCTAACACAAAATATAGGTATCTGTGATGTGCCGCAGACTTCTAGCCATCCTGCTGGTGTGCAGGGTCTGTGGGGTCATCAGCAGCACTGGCCTGGTGGTTGTGACAAAAACAGTACTTCCCTCAATTTTGCTCCTGGGAGTGGTGTCCTGGGAGCTGTGTTTCTTCTGGTATTCACATATAGATTGCCACCCATTCTTCACTCATGCCTTCTTTAATATTTTTACTGTGAATCTCTATAAACTTATATTCTGTATAATCAAGCGGTTCTGTTGTGCTCTGGGAGATTTTAGTGGTGGGTACAGCTTTCAAACCTAATTCTTAGTGGTCCCTGAGCGAAAGCACCTAGGAAAAACATCATCTGAGGCCTTTCCTAAACCTTGTTGAAGATGACTGTGCCAAAACTTTTATTGACTTCCTTGCATGCTAATTCCTTTCCAAAATCTATAAGAAGTGCTTCCCTAAGAAGTAAATAAGGGCTGGGGAGTGCTGCTAATCACAGGACAGGATGGGTAACTGTGAGTATATCCAAATGCAAGGTAAAGAAAAAATGATGAGAAAAATGCCCCGTATTATTGGAGATGGAAAGTAGTTAAAGTTCTCTCCCCAACTGACTTGACTTAAACTATTTTTAGCTGCACAATTGTTTGAACAGAAAGAAACAGGGAAGCAAAAATCAATGATGAGCTTGCTCTGCATCATGTTCTTGAAGGTAATACATCATACAATTCTTTAAGTACCTTTTAAGACAGATCTAAGAGATCTCTAAAAAAATGGACTTTTCGGGAGTATGACTCAGACAGATATTACTGGCAAGTACAATTATATGCTCATAGGCTGCAACTAGGTCAGAGTCTTTACAAGATCGATATTGACTTTCTTGTTCTTTCTCCCATGCTGCTAAAAACTCATCAGTATTGCAGCATTTAACCCATCCTTCCACTCTGCTGGGTGTCAGAAAGCTGGCTGGGAAGCATGACCGGAGAAGGGAAAGAAAGAGAATGAGGCAAAAGGCTTGTGGAACTTTGCTCACATTTATCTGGCTTTCCAGCTGTTACAGCTTTATCTGATGCAGCTATTGTGCATGTGGTTGGTTGTTTTAAAAATCAGCTTTCTAACGTGAGCCAAAGTCTTTCTACTTGGCTGCGGAAGAAACAGATCAAGGTTTCTCAGATGCCTAACACTTCCAACACTTCTCTTCACAAAACTAATGAGAAAGACTCAACAAAAGAGTCTTGAGTGATATGGGGTTATTCTCATCTTTCACTGTGGAACAACAGATATTCCTGAGTTTAAGACTGCAGACTGTAGTATGGGCTGAATGCTTGACAATATGACTGAAATCTTACGTGGCCTTCAGCAAATCTGGGTTCAGTCATGATGTCTGGGTTCCTCCGATCAAGGATCTGTCTTCAGTGCTGATATCTGTGCATCCAGTTGTTAAATAGGCTTTTGGTAGGTTGGTAGCAGTGTTGAACTAAGGCCATAAGAGAGGTTTGTAAGGAGAAGTGTTGTAATTTGTTAGACTTACTCATGTAACTGGAAAATGCATGTAAGTTTAAGATGAACTAGCTCTTACTCAGTGCTGAGGCAGATATGGAAAACTTGGAGGTAGAGACTGGGAAATGTCACTTCAGGTTTAACAGTATTAGTTACATGAGTGGAGGGCAGTTACACTCCCAAAAAAGGGAATTAGTAATTGTGGAAGAGAAAGAGGAAGGAGAGGAAGAGCAAGTAAATATCTAGGGAGTGGGACCATACCCTACCTTCAGCTAATTCATCTGTTGGATAATTCTGGGATGACATTTCACTTTCCCTAGTTTTTCCAACCATAAAATAAAGATAGCAAGGACTTGGTAAAGTACTGCAAATAAAAGAAGCCATAAAAGAACAGTTTTTTTCCTTCAATAATTAATTTGATTATTGAAGCTAGTGATTCTGATCTGTCAGTCTGGGAATGGCGTGTAATGGCCTCCTGAAACACTGAGAACTCAACCGTTATTATTGGAAAAACCCTACACCTTAGTGTTGGGTTGCCAAGAAGTGCTGCTACTCTTTTGATATATTTTTAAACAGTTGTGGTTTACATGTTTATGTTGCCAGATGAACTTGTGACAGTCCATATAAGTTCACCCTCTTAAGAGTTTTCGTTTAACTTGAAGGAACAATGATTTAAAAACCATCAATCTTTAACAATAATTAAACCAGACCAAAACTCATGTTCACATGGCTAAACTCTCTTTTGCTTGTCCCTTTACAGTATTTTGGAATTGCTTCTTCCCAAAACAATGCCCAAACTTTGCCTGCCACCAGAAAAAAATAAGCCAGATAATGTCTTGATAATGAAACAGTGTGGATGTACATATGCCAGTCCATAAGCCTATCGCCACTATCCCTCTTTAGGTTACTGTAATGATTATAGCCAAAGACACCAGGTTTCTATAAATTTCATGGAAGTAGATTAGTTTGGTAAATGAAAAGACACCATCAAAACCCTTGTGGAAAAAAAAAGAAAAAAGGTGACATCTGAACTCAGCCCCTACTATAGGACAGAGCAGGTACATTGGAAACATGTGTGGGGCAATTGCCCAAGCCACTGGGAGCCTAATTCCTCAGTTATGGCTTCTCCATGCTAAAGATACTCTGCTACCTAATGAAGCGTGGCAAAGCACACTTTATTCAGAGCATTCAGTATATTTCAGTTAAAACTCAGCTAGAACAATCAAATTTGCTGGAAATCAGTCCCTGGGTTGCTCACAGGCAATTTATTGTATTATTGCATGTGTCCAGATAATTTGCAGAATAGACTTGCCGGTGCCCAGTGGGCGGTAATCTCTGTCCTCAGGGGGTTTGCAGAGGATGGTGTGGAGGTGCTGGAAGTCAAAGGTGAGGCTTGTGTGGGTGGCTCATCACTCACCTTTCCGCTGTTTATGCTGTGCCTTTTCAGACAGCCTGGCTGGATGTGCCAGGTGGTGTGTTAACCTGCCAGCTCTGCTTAGCCATGGAAAGTCCTGTGAGTTCCCAAGCATCGGGGTAAGGCCTTGTCCATGCCAAATGACCCAGCTTTCCTGTCTCACTGGTAATTCATGATCACTGTTTTGGATACGAGTTCTGAAGGACCAGTCCCAAACTTTGCTCCCGTTGCTTCAAATTGCATCACCAAGGCTCAGAGAGAGCATTTCAGCCCACGTTCACCGTCTTGCATATAATGCAAATGATTGCTGACTCCTTATGATACAAACAAGATTATTCCAGAGCAATTAGATTTGGAGAAAGCAAACCCAGTTTTCTACAGCAACGTGGCAATTTCTCTGTGCCCTCACACAGATTTTGGATCGTACACTGTCATGTTGTTATTTACCTGGTCAAGAACCAGGAGGGCAGTATAATTACATTGACTGAAAACTACATTATAGGAAATGGGGACAAATCATCTCCAGATCCAGGTAAGCAAATAAGAGCTATTGCAGCGTGTAACAATTTTAATATGAAAAAAACCCCAACTGTATTTCATTCTAAGTTTCTGGATAACGTGTATCTGCTGCTCAGGACGACCTCCAAACTGTGCTTACATAGATGAGAGTCTATTAAAAGCCATGACAGTCATAAAGATATTCTCAGATGTCTAACACAAAATGCCATTTAATAAATATAAGCATACAAAGCATACATATTTTGAAAGAAAGGTTACTTTATCTGTAAGAATTAAGACCAGAGATTTATCATCCTTGCATTACTTGGAAGAGAGCAAAATCTGTTAATCCTGATACTCAAGATAACTCCCTGGATTGTAATAGAGTGACTGAAGAGAAAAAAGATAGATTTGCATTATCATATCAAATCCTCATGTCATGTATTTACTCCCTGCTTCTTCAAACGATGGGGTATACAAGCACTTTTCCTGAAAAGTGAAATATTTGCCATCCGCAAATTACTTAAAAAGCTCTATGAAAACCATATAACTCTTGGAAGAGTGGGAAGCAATTATTTTGCTTATAGGAAGAGCAACAGCAGTCATATAACCTTGCCAGAGTAGAACTACCTCAGAAAAGGTAATACCTGACCATACATCTAATGGGACACTTTATGTACATACATGTACTACATACATGTAATGGGACACTTTAATGACACATAATGGAAACACTTTAAAAAAAAATATCATGCACTTTAGGAGACAAGTAAGTAATAGGAGATTCAGTGGCTATCTGATATTTAAACCTTACAGTTTTTGGCAGAAGTTCAAAATAATGGTCATCTGAAGTTAGGGTGTTAGTTGAAATGGGAGCTATTAGGTTTCTGAGCAATTTAGAAATGTGAGCTGGTTTAGGAGCCTAATGTGGGTGTAAATGTCTAACTGTAAGTGTATCAGGTAAAACATGAACCATGTTCAGCTGTGAGAAGAAGGAAGAAAGGGAGAAAACAAAAATAACACAATCTCACCTTTGATTTCTGGTTTTAGACCCCTTCACGTTAGATAATTCAGTCCTCCAACGGCACATCAAGAGACTACATCTGGCCGATTACATTTCATACCTTTTTTTCCTGGCTAACAAGAACCTGCAATACTGTGTCCTCTATTTCTCTATAATAGAGTTTTCTCTATATTATAATGTGACACATTAGACTATATACTGTGAAACATAGGCTAGAATTTCTTCTACATTTAAAGTTGCAGTGACATGTTTTGAACCCGAGTTGTAATTAAGTTTTAACTTGGTTTGATATCTGCATTGTAATGGAGGCCACTACATAAGCCGAGTTGGAAAAGTGTAAATACCTGAGCTCATAAATGGAGTTGCATGGTTAACAGTATGAAATATTTCAGAAAACATAATCTGTTAGGGCAGCAAGAGCAAACAGAAATAGATGCAATTCCAGAATACCTGAAAGGTAAAAGAATCAATGCTGGGAAGATTGGTGATGTTTCAAATAATGTGCACACAAAATGTTGAAAGAGTTTGACCCTTTTCTAAGGACAACATGCCTTAGGGTGTTATGTGTACCACAGCGCGTGCTGCAGAAGGATTTGGGCAGATTGACACTTGGGTTGTGACTCTAGTCCAGTGTACTGAATCTCTTCTTGCTCTTCGTGTATGAGATATTAGATTTACAGGCATGCGGGTAGCATGTTGGATGAATGCAGGAAGATACCTAGGAGGAGAACAGACAGAGATATGAGTCATTAGGGTATCTAGTTTCTCATTTTTTCTTTGACTTCAAATAGAATTTGGCTGTTAAAAAGAAAAGTTTTATTTTAAGATTGATTCTTTTTTTCCTATGAATTATTGGTAGGTATATAGAGCCTGAACCACTGCTTTGCTATTGGAGATGGCTGTCTGGGACCATACTGAGTAACTGAAGATGGTTCACTTGCTGTTTTTAAGGCACCTTTTACTTAAGGGAACTTTCTCTAACACTTGCCCCCATTTTGTTGCACTTCTGCTGATCAAGCACTCTGTCTGACTTTGTTCCTTTTAAAAGGATTAATTTAATTCTGATAATCACCTTTTCATTTTTAAGCTGCATGGCATTTTTCCTACCCATTTTCTTTCTGGATATGGCAAAGCTGCAATTAATTTATTCCTCCAGGTGGCTTAGCATATAACCTGCCAGAGATCATGTCAAAAAGCTCCAGAAACTTTTACAATTAACAGTTGTAGCTGTTTAACAAGTGGCTATCATTAGTAGCCTCTATGTTTGGCTTACTTAATTAGTTACAACCAATTACCAGTAGGTTGTTCTTCTCGTCTGTGCAATTAGTCATTGAGTGAAACAGCTCTTCCCTCACCCATTTAAAAGTCTAATGTGGGTTGCTGTGCTTGATCGGTTAATATCTGCCTGGTAGGAGATCCATAGCAGGCATTTGATCCTGCTGCGACAGGACTTGCTAGCAAGGTTTCCTCTAATGGCGGGTAGCCCAGGATCAGCGTAGCTCACTTCACAGGCAGATCAGAGGGTGAGGCTCAGTATGATGTACAAAGGCACTTGTGAGAGAGTCACCTTTTTCCCCTTGAACTGTGTAGATTTATGATAAAGCTGAAAGCTTTATCCTCCCATGCGTTTAAAATAAAAATTACTTTAAACCAGCTCATTAAAATGTAATTGTGCTGCGACAGGAGCCTTTTTTCCTGGGCAGATTGAAAAGATCAGACTTATCAGACCCGGGCAGGGGGTATAGAGAGAGGAGACTGATGCCTCCAGGGTGTGCTCCTCCATGCCTCAGAGAGCTTGTCAGACAGAGGAGCAAAGAGAAGGCTCCAGGAAGACGTTATTGTGGCCTTTCAATACTTAAAAGGGGCTTATAAGGAAGACGGGGACAAACTTTCTGGTAGGGCCTGTGGTGATAGGACAAGGGGTAATGGTTTTAAACTAAAAGAGGGTAGATTCAGACTAGATATAAGGAAGAAATTTTTTACAATGAGGGTGGTGAAACACTGGAACAAGTTGCCCAGAGAGGTTGTGGAAGCCCCAACTCTGGAAACATTCAAGGTGAAGTTGGATGGGGCTCTGAGCAACCTGATTGAGTTGAAGATGTCCCTGCTCATTGCAGGGGAGTTGGACTAGATGACCCTTAAAGGTCCTTTCCAACCCAAACCATTCTACGATTCTTCCCCTCTAAGATCTTAATCGGAAATTTCTCTGCTGGATTGAGAAGACTGTCATGACCACAGAAGCCTCTTCCTAACAATGGCTATAGGACCTCCCAGATTTATTTCTTGTAGGGAGCCTGAAACTGAAGTAGAAATTGCTTTAAAAGGATGATATGCTTGCCTGAAGATGCGTAGTTCCTATCAGCTCATTTGGATTACTGAACAAGCCTTCCTCCATCCTGTGAAACACTGATTTCTTCACAAAGCTGAAATTTTAGTGCTTTGAGTTTAACCGTGTATTAAGTGTGTAAACCTAGAAAACCATTTCCTAGCACTAGAAAATTGTTGTGTAGCTATTTGGTGACACTGTGCAGTCTGGAGACCTTTTTCCAGGGAACGCTGCACAATAATGAATACCAAATAGAAATTATTGAATGCAGGTAAATTTTAATGAATACCACTTGTGTGCTGAACATATGTTGAAATGAATGCATAATTAAAAAAGATTTGTTTATGAAGGTTCACCTGAGATTTGAACAGTAGAAATCTAAAGTGAACATTGCTGTTCTTGGTGTGTGCCAGTTTCTCAAAATTTCTGAGCACAGAGAAGGAACAGCAAGGGAAGCTTGCTTTTACTATAAAATACCAGTTGTATTAACTTGCACTAGAACTGGTTAATCTTTAAAGCAAAGTGAAGCTTTGAAAAGAAGAGTGGAATTAAATAATGGCAAATAATTGCAATAGTCTTTTTATGTGTTATGCCTATAGAAAGACTAGGTAACACGGATGGATGTGCATTTTTTACTGCAAGAGGCTCAGTACTTGACAAGAACCAAAGAAATATTGCTGCTTTGCATGAGCTGGCTTTCCAAAGCCCAGCTTGTTTATATGTATGCAGCCTCATAACTTGCTTCTTTGCATTTCCCAGCATCTTATTTACATGGTATCTGCCTTGCTTCAACTATTCATAGCAAAAGTCGTTTTTTCTTCGTACCCTGAATGCAGCCAAATAATGTGTGTAAACTACCCATGAAGCAAATTGTGATGTTTAGATTAATTATTGAGCCAAGAAGCCAAATAATACATATGTATAAGTCTTTCTGGAGATTGAAGTCATAGTATGGATTGTGGTTAAATTAACTTTTTTCACCCATTTATTTAGATATAAAACAGAAGTAGTTTTCTGAAAGCATTCATTAAGTCTATTTTAGGCTCACTTTGGAACAGTTCTGAGTGCTGAATATAAACTCGGATCAGTGCTTTCCATGCTCACACTGGAAGTGCAGTAACAACAGCAATTACTCCATGCTGTATATGATTTAAGCTTGTAGGTTTCTGGAGGTATTCTCTAGCAGGATAGCTGGCTCTACATGTAATGACACTTGACTATATTTTCCCAAGTGGTATTTTGCAGACACATTTAGTGATAACTCTAAATCTGTCCTTTATGAATTAATTAAGATGGTGTTTGTGTTTCCATCTCCCTCAAGGAAGAATATAAATGAAGTATATTATGCCTAAGGCATTGTTGTTGAGTTGACTTGAAAATCTCAGTTTGAAAATGTGAATGTTGCCAGTACTCTTTGTGTCAAGAAACAGAATGTATCCGTAATCCTTTTCCTGTTAAATGCATACTGCGTATTTATAAGTACCGATTGGAGATCTCTGTACATAACAGAAAAGAGTAAAATATTAGAGAGAATGTGTATCATATTCTCTGTAAAAACATAGGTATTTAAATTTTAGGTTATATAACTAAGCACACAAAAAATAAAAACAAAGAAAACTATTGTTGAGTATATAGCTGAAGTTTTCACATTGAATTGTGATGTAGAGCCAAATTCTTCCATGGTGTCTTGGTTACTAAAAAAATGTGTGCTAGTGGCACACATTGGAATTTAAATAGAAAGCGTGAGGCAGCACAGAAGCTGAGAACCCAAATGATGTTAACCACATCTAGTTACATGGTCCTTCGTAGTTTTGCTTTTTCTTTTTTAGCCCAGAGTACAGTCTTTTAAGTTCTTTATTTCTGTGCATCTTCCAGCCACATAGTACTCAGTTAAAATAAAATGGATAATGGTTTATTGAAGGAGACTCAGGCAATGCCATTTTTAGTCCAGGGTTATAAAAAATGTTCTTCTGTCACTAGATGAAGCACAGTAATATAAAAAGCCCAGTAGCCTTGATACTGGGACTGAATCAACCATTTATGGATTTGTAAATATGCTGTCAATCAGTATCAAGTGATCAGTAATATAGACCTCTGCAATTGCACTCTCTTTTTCATTCAAAGTGCTCAAACACTTCATCTGTGGATGGGTGAACTGTGGATTTTAAAGAGGGACAAAATGAGACACTGAGTGACTGGAGACTTTTCCAAGTAACCTGTGATTACTCAGGTTGCCATCCAGCAGTCCTGAGGATATGAGCCTCAGAAGGTCCTACTGGTTTACAGTAGCTGTCAGCCTTCTTGAAAGTTCAAATACTGCTAAGGTTTGCAAGTCAAAAGGCACTTTTAATAATCTGGGTAAGGAATGACCACCTAGGTGCAGCAGCAATTTACTAGCAAGACCCAGTTTTCCAGTCTCCCAGGCTCTGAGTATTTATGAAGGCATGGTCCAAAAAAAGGGCATGTAATTATCTGTTTGCCTGTAAGTCCTAGGTTGTCCCATAGATTTTTTTTTTTTTGTGCAGAAATGCAATCATGTTTCTCCTTTTAATTCTGTTTCTAAAAGAAATCACTTATATTTAAAAGTGTGAATATCTCTTTGACAGGCAACGTCTTAGTCTGACCCAAATTCACTCTTTTTGGAGCTGCTTTGCTGGAACAAGATGAACAAATGTCAATTCTCGTTTTCTGTTTTTATGGGAATAGACGAGAGTAGATATATTTCCACCAATAAGATATGGAGGGCGATGTGAAATGTTAACATGCAAATTAGGCTGAGATGATATTTCTATCAGGGGAAATAAAAGCTCTTCCATGAAATTCCCTCATCATTCCTTTCATTTTCTGCATATAATCTGTATGTAAAGCTGCCAAGCTCATAATTAGGCAAATTATAGGGACCTTCTCATAAGAAAACTAATGCCATTTCCAGAGAGAATTTCAAATGAAGATGCCCACAAAGAAGGCAGAAGCGTGAGCTCATTTTCCTTTATTGAGACTGATTCATAAATACCCAGGTTTTTCCCTGTCTACCCTTGACAGCGGCAAGAGTAGAGGAGGACTTTGTTGCAACAAATATGTCTCTGAAAAATACTTGGCTTCCAGAAAGTAGCATATTTTAATGCAATTCCATTTCTTTGAAAATATTCCTTCTAGCTCTGGTAAAATTGTGCAAGCTGTCTGTATATTGCATGATTTTCATGTGAAGTCATGAACTGGTGAAGGTTTATGCCAAAATCAGCATAGACTTGTGAAGCTTTTAGCAATCTTTCCCAAAAGGGAGTTTTGGGGGAAAGCCAATTATAAACTAGGTTTCATAATTTGCCGCAAAATCTCTGTGCAGAGTTCTGCAGAGAAATAGAAGAATTCCTCACATTTCAGGAGAGGGGACAATAATACAAAAGTGTAATCATCAGCCTTTGTTCTTTTAAAAGAAACAAATAACATTCCGTAAATAGAGAAGAGAGTGCTCAGAAAAGGAAAATACAATAACCTAAGTAGGTAGGAACCACCTCTCAAAATAATCAGGGGAAAAGTTTTGGGGTGGCATAGTCAATGAGGAATAAACAGGTGGTAATATAATGAATGAATTCAACTAATTTTTATGGTGAGAATTGTATTGACATAATATGCTTACATATCTGTAAGGCATTTTTCTCAGTCCTGCATGATACTTGTGTAAAAAGATTAGCATTTTTCAAAATCAGTGTATGCTGGATGAACTTAATTTGGAAGTAGTTCATTGAAAATTAATCTTGTTGGCACATCATCCAGTCGACTATTCCTAGTTGAGGTCTCCAGGGACTGATTTACAACCTGTATTTAATGTTTTTTCATCAGTGATGTGGAAGAAAATATTGTTAAGGCATGCATGGAGATTACTGGGCATTGGGCAGAGGTTTAACCTTACTGAACAGACCATGAGAGGCTACTGGACATGACATGAAAAGTTGCTGGACATCATGGATAACACACCAAAAAGCTGAAAAATGTTATAGACAACACCACGAGGAGTGCCTGGATTTCACGGGTGGTTAAAGGGGAGAAACTGCTGAGCTTTATAGATATTTGGAGGTGTGCTTTGGGGACCGTTCGGGGAGCAGAGCCTTGCAAAGGCAGCAGCATCAGTAATACCATGTTAGACTGAGATAACCTTGCTATTGGTATCAGAAATACAAAATTCAGGTGTGAATTTAGCGAAACTGGGACCAGTGAGGAAAAAACAATGTGCAGAGCTGTGCGATCAGCTGTGTGTTAATGCACACATGCTCCTATGGGGAATCCGTGCTCAGCCTCACTCCAGCTGGTGCTGGAGAGGGGGAATGTCAGCCGCCTGCCTCGGCGGGGCTGTGAGGGGAGCACCCTGGCTCTGGGAGCCGACCTGCTTCAGCTCTGCTGGGCTGGGATGGAAACCCTCCCTGGATCCTGCAGCCCACTGGGTCTGGCTTCTCTTAACAACTGTTAAATCATGTCTGCCAAAATTCGTGGCTCACGCTGAGGTCACATTTTAAGCCAACTAAGGGCTTTACAATTTGACTCCAAGGCACGTCAAGGATGTCTGAGAGTAGGTGTTGCTGTCTGTGTAGATACAATCTAAGTTTACTTACTTAGCAGACATGGGGTTCAGCGTCTGGGATCTAGCTCACCAGTAATACCAGGCGAGTGCCCAGAGATGCTAGCATTCCCTGCAGGAATAAAAACTAGCCAAGGCTAAAGTCCTGAGGAGGGACATCCCTCAGCCATACCATATTCATGGAAAGACGATTAATTTAGGTATATGAACTATTTCACTCACCTCACATACTTTTCTTACCCACTTAAGAAATGATTCCCAAATCTTAATTTTGCTCTGCAAGTACGGCTGATTCTTTTCAGTCTGTTTATCTCTATATGTCTGATAACTCCCCCTTTCCTCCACAACCTCCTGTTCATGGAGTGGAGCCTAAAAATGCGAACATCATCTGTTTCCAAATACTGGTCCCTGTGATCAGGCTGGGAACATCTTTGGTGTTGGATGGCAGATTGCCATTCATGCTTATTATATTGCAGTGAAATGTCTTGAGGGTGATTATGGGAACTAGGAAACCATTTCCTCATAAAACTGCTTGGAGTCATTGCTGGAGGCATAGCGTATTCTCCTGAATCTATTAATGAAATCGAACACACCATGTATAAAATAGTTTGGCAAGGAGAAGCACAGCCAATTTACAGGGGAAATGACTCATGCTGTTCTTAAACTTTAATTAAGCTTAAACAAAATCTCTAGGGACACGACGGATTCTCCATTTTCTCATTGCTTGAAGGGGTTAATCTCAGACCTGTCTGCAAAGTGTCCTGCAGTTCAAATAAAAGCTCTGGACTTGTGGCAGGGATCAGTGCATGAAATAGTGTTATCCAAAGGGTAACATTAGATAGAGAAATGTTTCTCTCTTCTTTGACCTGATGTAAATCCATGCATTTCACTGAACTGGAGTGATTTTATTTTGATAATTTGCATTTTGAAGACTGGTCCAATTACCTCCACCATTAATGAATGCATTTACATTTCTGACAGCTCAGTCAATAAAGTTAGGATGTATAAAATAACGCAGCCATGACTTTACATAGCATTTTCATTCTTAAATCATTGGGTTTGGTGGTGCTTGGATATAATGAAGTAGAATTTAATATCCACCCACAGCAGGGAGAAACTTCATATTTTTATAACTATACAGCTGCAAGGATACGACATGCCCATTCTTTAATTCTGTAACCTTAACAGCCAAATAGGGAAGCCCTCTAGGAATAGTAATCCTGTAAGCTTATGGTAGTAAAGCGCTACTTTTCATATTACAGCTATACTATCCTCTCTTGATATTTTTATCCATTCAGTTGCTAAAGAATCTTGCTCATCTACCACACATTTTCTAAGGACCACCCCTGATTTCCAAGAGATCTGGATCTGTTGATATTACCAAAACGCTCTACCCAGCACAGGACACTTAATGTGTGAGTGGGTGAGGCAGGTGCTGACAACAGACCACAGGTCTCCTTTTACATTGACTAAGGGAATAGAGAAGTTACCATTGACATCAGTGAGAGAAGATGCTAAGACAGTGGTTATACAATCTTGTCAGAGACCATTGCTATAAGTGTAGGTCATAATTTTGGAACCTTATGATAAACTGCACAAGGCATCCTTAAGGTTTTGGTGCTGCAAAAACGGGGTCCTTTCTTTAAGAGAAGAGATAAGGACATAAATCACTTTCTTCTCCTCTCCCTTGTGTTTCTCTGGCTCCTTAGATTCGTAGGGATATTTATGTAACAATATTTTTTCCAACCAGTTTTATGATTAAAGCCTTAGAAATTATTTTCTGCAGATACGGGAGGTATTCACCGCAGCATGCTCACATAGGAGAAGCAAGACCCTTTTTGAGAATACCCAAGCCAGCTCTTGCTCTCTCTCACTGCTTTGCTGGGTTGCTTTTCAGTTCAGAGGTGAAGCCTCCACTCCATGCCCCTTCAACCTGGACATCACATCGATGTTCACAACACGGTGGCAGCGTGTGGGCTGAAAGACGGATGGGGAAAGGGTGATGGTGCCGGGTGACTATGGAGTAGAGGTACATGGTGTACAGCATAATTCTTGTAGCTCCTGGCTAATGTGCCTGTAAACACAATGGTAACTGGAGACACATGCCTGCCTCTCCGTCAGCTGATGGACTGACCTTGTCTCTCTGCTTGAACCTGTCTTTGAAATCTCTGACCGAACAGGGAGCTTCCTCTGGCTGCAGATGGTGCCCTCCTCTGAGCTCCTTCAGCCCCCTCGTGCCGGCCCCGTTCTGTTGATCACGATCTGCCTCCTTCGTGGTAAACAACTTTCTAAAATAATCATCAATTAGACCTTATTAATGAAAGGAAAGAGGAGGACTCTGAGGACAACTAATCTATCAACACGTTGCTTACTGGTGAATTCCCAGCTGCTAGGCTGCGCTCAAGTTTTCACCCAACAGCTAAACCAACCAAATTCAGCATCCACAGCTGCATCTAAGTAATTTGTTTCATATGTAGAAACACTGTGTCAGGTGGGGAAGGAGAGAAAAAATTATTTTTCTCCCCTGCCAGAGAGTTTGGGAGGAACAAGAGAAGAGTTCTTACCTGAGAAACCTCTTGCCGTTTTAAATAATTAAAACCCTTCTTTACCCATAAAGGTTTACCTCCTTACCTTTCATGTGTGCCTGGGAAGGAGAATCCCCCTGCGCTCTGCAGCGGGTAATTATCGAGCCGTGCTCAGCAAAAGTTCTGAGGAGTGGCAATCAGATGGGAACAAGAAATGATTACAAATGACAGTGTAGGCTAAACGCAGTAGTGATAAGAAGTCTTTAGAAATCCAAAACAATAAAAGTGATCACTCAGTAAACACATGTGACACAATTAATTAGTAATCATTATGTCTATTTTACTTGCCTATGCTGGTCTTCTAGACCTAAATATTTTGTTGCATTTTAAATATTTCATTTACTTGTACAACTTGACACAATTTTCTTCTTCTGATGTACTTTCTTATCATATCATTGCAGATTTAGAAATCCAAAACAATAAAAGTGATCACTCAGTAAACACATGTGACACAATTAATTAGTAATCATTATGTCTATTTTACTTGCCTATGCTGGTCTTCTAGACCTAAATATTTTGTTGCATTTTAAATATTTCATTTACTTGTACAACTTGACACAATTTTCTTCTTCTGATGTACTTTCTTATCATATCATTGCAGAGAACTGCCTTCACTCTCCCCTGTCCTCTTTTTCCCTCCTGCTTGCTTTTGCATAATTTTAAAGACATACTTGCTGTTTCTAGTCGGAGCAGTTCTTCAATGTATTCAGACCATGTTTGACTCCATGAAGAGTTTCTTTTGCCTCTGTGATTTCAGAGACCCTGAACTTGTAGCAGAATATCATATATATTTATGTAAAAATTAAGATGGGAAACTGTAGGGAGAAAGCTCTTTGAACTGTCATGCTAATGTAATTTTATTTTTAAAGCACATTTGGAGACCTGGCGCTCATCATTTTAATGCATTAGCTTTGCATTTGCTGATCTGGCCTTGGAAGCAGAGGCGTGGGTGGAAGTTGGCGTACATTTGGTGTCACAGCACAGCTTTGTTCTGGAGTCTGCAGATCTACAAGCCAGATACAGAGCTGACTCCAGGACTACAAGCTCAGATGAGAAGGGTGATGTTGCTTTCTGCTCCCATTGTCAGCTGCCTGATTTGAAAGAGCTGCCAGGTTCAGCTGAAATCGTGTTCAAAGGTGCGTGCAAACCCGTAATGAGTGTAAACCAAGGTAGCCTTTAGTTGACAACATCTGCCACACGATCAGTAAGAGCGATGGCAAAGGAGTTAAGCACAGGTTGAAGAGTATTATTGTGATGCCCTTTGATCATATTCTCAGCTACAAAGAGGGCATGGAGGTGCACGTCTGCGCTTCCTCTTTGTGCATGTCAAAGTTAGACAACATTGCCAGTCATTGTAATTCCTCTTCTTGGTCCCAGGGAGGGAGGAGAACCTCTGAACCTCAAAAGTAAGGAGAACCTTAAGTTTGAAAGGATGTGCCGCCCTTCCCGGGATGGAGACAGCCTTGGAAAAGCAAAAGGCTTAAGAACAATGGAGTTCTGCCCCTTTTTGGGTTCCTTGTGTCCTGATATTGCCACCAAGGCCAGGCTGTTAAAACCGGCTGACAACACAAGGATAAGAACCACACAGATTTGGTTGCACCTCTGACAACAGTGATTGCCCTGTGAGTTGCTCAGGAGTCCCATGAAATGTTCCCAGAGCTGTCACAGAACTAATAATAAAATCATTCACGCTGAAGACTATAAAGGTTTTCCTTTCATTATTGTTATTTTACGTTGTTTGTTCAAGCATTGATTTTGAGTGTCTCCCTTTTAACATTCACTTGACAACACTTGTTTACTTAATTTTCTATTACAAAATTTTTAGTGTTCCAGGTACACAATTTGAAAAGGAGTAAGGTGGCTAAAGATGTGGACAGGCTGTGAAATTTCTAAGTTTCGAGAGAAGACATGTGCCTGAGCCCTGCTGTGAATTACCCTAGGTGTATCATTGACTTCAAAACTGAGGCTTTGTGAGAGCTAACCTTCCAGGGCAAAAGTTCGGTGTCCTTGAAAAGTTTGTTTGGAATTTTCAATTTGGGGACAATATTTTCAATGACTGGGGACAGTGAGAGAGCTGGGACTGTTTAGCCTAGAGAAGAGAAGTCTCAGGGTGGATCTTATCAATGTACATAAACACCTGAAAGGAGGGTGCAAAGAGGAGCCAGGTTCTTTCCAGTGGGGCCCCGTAACAGAACAAGAGGCAATGGGCACAAACTGAAACACGGTTCTGAACATCAGGAAACACATTTCTCTGAATATCAGGAAATACTTTTTTACTGTGAGGGTGACGGAGCACTGGCACAGGTAGCCCAGAGAGATTGTGCAGTCTCCATCCTTGGAGATATTTTGAATATCCAGCTTTTGAAGCTGTCTGGACATGGTCCTGGTCAACATGCTATAAGTGGTCCTGCCTGAGCAGTGGGGTTGGACCAGATGACCTCCAGAGGTCCCTTCCAACCTCAACCATTCTGTCATTGTGTGAGTCTGTGATGCTGTTATCACACTTAAATGTCACTTACATGGGAACTTTATTATTCAGCTAGTTGTCCTGGAGAGCTACAATACTGCTTTTACCAATTATTCATAAATCTATATCTAATTCTATTATCTGTTTCAGTTTGAACCATTCATATTTCAGTGGCTTTCCATTAATTTAAAAGAATTTTGGCTCTTTGTCTCTAGTAATTCCTGATCCTCCATGTAGCCTGAAAAAACAACCCAGTTTCTGCAACAATGCAATAGAAAACTAAAAGTAGATAGCACTCATATTGTCCCCAACAGGTGTAGTTTGTAAACCATTAAAACATCTTGTCTTTTTCACAGATGAGGGACAAATTTAGCTTGCAGTTTTAAGAGTAAATCTCCTTTTTGCCAGCCCTGTTATATGTAAGTTGTTTTATTTTGCCATATACATTCTAGGGTGTTAGTAAATATAATTTGGCCTTTCCTTTTCTTAGATGCTACATTTTTGGGGGCAATGGGTTGGGAGGAAGACTTCAGTGAAGACATTCCCAATTCCAGAGTACTACGTATTTTCCCACATTGAACTAATCCAGCTGGAACCATGAGCACTGAGGATGGTGAGGGACTCAGCAAGGCAAGGAGCTGAGGGACCTAAACTCTGCACCAACCTATCCTGGAGAAAGGGACAAAAATGGGGTAGACCAGCAGAACCAAAAATACAACAGATATTAAAAAATTCTCTGACCACCATGCATAATCTGTCCATGTAGATAGCAAGTTAGAAAAGAAATGGTGCTGGACCAATAGTTTGTGCTGTTTGTTACTGCATGCAATGATTTCACATGGTGTTTTTACAGACAAAGACTGTATTTAGCATTTTAATCCCACGCAACAGCACAACATATCTGTTCATTCCTCACAATAGTGGAATTACCATGCTACAGACTTCCTAATGGTCTGCCTCGACTGCCATCGGTCCTACCTGCTCCACAGGGAAATGTCTGAAGTCACACAGAGCATAATAACGATAGGAACAACTCACGTGACCTATTTCTTACCCACTGCCTTCAGGCAGTGCTATTTCTGTGTCCAGAAACCTTGAGGGCAAGCACCCCACAGCAACCTTGAGTTGTTTGGTACTTTTTTATGTTAAACAGCCTTATCGGGAAGAGGGCTGCGCTGTCGGAAAAGAGGTATGGGTTCTGGACTGCAGCCGCTGTCGGGTAGCATTGTCAGGAATCTGAAAAGGGGAAGGAAAATAGTTCTTTAGAACAGATGCTTGCCAGGGAATTAAGTGAATTAAGCCAGCACACGTGCACACAGACTGAGGAGCAGATCTGCAGACCCTTTTTTTATGGAGGGCTACCTTAGTATCACACCGTAATTCACCCTCTGGCTCCGACTGCAGTGTGAATGAGTAGCAGCTGTGACCATAACTGCCCTCTGAGCCAGGGGCGGAGCGCAAGCTGTCCTGCATTCCCACAGCTGTTCTAACTGGATGGATTTAGAGACGCTGTTGGCAGCTGCGCCAGAGGAAGGCAAGAGGAAGGATGGAGTCTCCCACAGCCTCTGCTCTTCCCTCCCTCATCTCTTTCTGTTCTTCATAAGGAGTGGACGGCGATCCACCATTATGATTTAGGAGAGAAACTGAGCAGACAGTCAGCTCTTGCTCCCATAAATAATACACTGATTAATATGTATAGCTTCAGTTGATAACCCCAAAGTGTGATTAAGGCAAGGGACAGGGCAGGAAGGAGGGTGTTTGGTGTCTTGCAGTGCTGCGCAACAAAATGTTTATGCTTCCTTGTAACCCTGGCTAGAGACTTCTGGCTTTGGCTTCGGCAGAAACAGGAACTCACTTTACAAGTAGAAATATCTTCCTTCAGGTAGAATAAGATTTCAAGCTCCAGCACTCGGTAGAAGGCCCTTCACCTGCTATTCCCATTTCTTCCCAGTGGTATGAGAAGGAAAAAAGGGTAATTAAACTTATCATCATTGCTTTTTCTCTAATAAAGGAGAAGGCAGAAAGCCTCCTGGATTCAAAAGTTCTTTTCTGCTTGCTTTAAAAATAGATCTTGGCACATTAACCTCACTTTAATTATAAATTGTACCTAGTCTGAGGGAAACTGAAGGAAAGATACCTGGAAAGTATCCCTGGATAAGTATATTTTATCTGCTTTTTTTACAGGATGAAGAACAACAATGAAAAGATGATCATATTTCCTTTGCAGCTCCATAACCTACTTTTTTGAAGCAGCTGCTTCAAGGGACTAGGACTATCACTGATGCAGTCAAATTGAAATCCGTATGAAGGATCTGGTCTCTCTCCCCCTTTCTTTCCTGTCTCTCTCTCTCTCACCTTCCTCTTTCTCCCTCCCTTCCCCTCTCCTTCCCTCTCTTTCCTTCTCTTTTTCTCTTTATGTCCCCCCTCCCCCCCTTGCTTTTTGCCTCTCCTTTCTTTTCCCTTTCCTCTTAGGCGAATAATCTAGTTGGCTGGTAAGAAGCCTCACGAAAGGCTAATTCAAGGATAAAGCAACAGTGTTTATATTTACCCGGTGTTTGGTCACAAGAGATTCTCTTTCATTTAATTTGAAATCATAAAACATAGTTAGCTTATACACCATAAATAATGTTAGCTTTCAGAAATCTATGAGAGAATGGCAGTGTGTCTTTGCTGAGGGCAATTTAAAACCTCTTGTGTGAGTTGATCAAATTAAATAAAGCTTCTCTGCTGTCAAGGTTCAAAATCTACTGATGTGCCAACATCCATTCTTCAGCTCTGTATTTAGCTTTCCAGCCAGGCAAGGTCAGCCGTGTCTGATTGATCCAGCTTCTGTCTTGTAGGAAGACCAGACGGTTGTTTCTGTAAGAAAGAGGGTGTTTTCCCCTGTTTTCTTCCCAGAGCAGGGCAGCTGATCTGGTCTCACTCCACCAGATGGCAAGCTTTAACCAAGGAAAAAAAAAAAATCACACGTTTTTGCAACTATCCATTTACCTTAGGGGAGAGGAGGAAGGGAGCTTGGCTCATTGGTTACTTCTGTTGTTTTTTTTCTTTCTTTCTGTTTTAAAGAAATGTTTTTGCTATAACAGGCTCACATCCATCTTCTGGCATGATTTGTAGTGTTTAGAAAAATTAATAAATAAAAAAACCAACATTTGCTGTCAGCTATTGAGTAACTGACAGGTGTCACAAAAGGAAGTAAAAAATAGGTTAGAATATACAGTCCCTCCCCAAATCTCACTGAACAAAGGCAGACTCAGTGCTCCTAAACAAGCAAATAAGTACGGTGGTTCAAGTCAAAAATAAGAAGATGTTTCCAAGCTGTCAGTGCTGCACAACGGACCCTGAGTTCTGGTTATCCAAAACCCACATCAATCCCTGCCTTTGACTTCCAGGAAGGGGCTGCTCTGCCATGTGTTTCTGCCTGCAATGCCTGTACGATGCAAAGAGCGGAGGACAACTGCTCTGTCCAAGCTACATTATCTCTTCAGTCCAGGGCTGTCTAGAGGGTTTCAGATATCCTGGGAGTTGAGTTGAAGTCTGCTTGTCCTAACACAGCAGACTTTAACTGCTGCATTAAAGTTAAAGGTGCTCATTTTCACGAAGATTTCATTTTACGGACTGGCTGTCCCAGCTTCACAGGTGAAGCAGTTGTGGCACTGGGAGGTTGCTTGACTTGCAGAGGTAACCCAGCCATGCAGCATTGCAGCAATGTGTGAGGAGCAAGTCTCCCAAGCCTGAGTTCAGCGATCTGTCGCTGGGGATCTGGAGATATCTGCACTGTCTCCCGCAACAGGAGAGAAATGCTGTGGGGATTCTGCAGCCATAGGGTTAGAAAGCCTTACATGTAAAAGCCCAGCTGCCAGTTCCTTCGCGTCTTTTTTTTTTGTGTTTTTTTCTTAGCATTTCCCTCCTCCTGAGACCACGGGTCCATCCCCATCTGGTAACAGGGCTCCAGGAGAGTTGCCCGGTGGGGGCCTTGGCAGCCCTGGGGGTTGTTACGCCCATCCCTGCAAAGCAGAAAAGTGGTACCCAGTTGTTCAAGGGCAGGAGAGAAATGTTTGGCTAACATCACGTAACACTTCAAAGCGTGGGGGGAAATCAAACCTACATCATCTCACTTGCTGACCTCATTAGGAGGAGAGAGAAAAACAGTTCCCATTTTTTTCTGTAGGCTGTGTTTAAGTAAACTGTTACTCTTCCATTATAAACACCTTTACAAGTTTGGAAATAGCTTTACCTGTGTCTTTACTCCTGTTTCTTAGCTCTTTCTAAAGAATAAACTTCTAAAATCTAAATCAATGCCATAGACATTTATAAAATTATACCAGATGAGCCTGAGGGAAATCTGTGCAACAAACACAATAGATTGTAAGTAGTCAAAATTTGTGAGCCCCCGTTCTGAGACTGAAAAAAAATTACAAACGTTTTAGCTATTTTTGCCTTTCCTCGTTCATGTTTTTAATTTTTTCTCAGCACCAAGGGAGGTTGGAAACCTTTGTTTTTCCAAAAATAGGAACTCACTCTACTGTTATCATTCGACTCCGAGAACTGAGGTTTTACAAAAGGCTCAGGAGTGATAATACTATGAAGTTTGAAGAGCTGCAGCAGTGCAGACTGCAGTGAAGTGGAGCAGCTAATACAGGTGACAAGCTGTGGGTGTCTGCCTCTGTAGTCATGCCTTGAGGACTTACCTCACACTTAATTTCTCTCAGGGAGAAGATTATGGGCTTTGGAGTTTCGTACTGTGCTTGGAGTATATGTGTTTGGCTTTTCTTTTTTTTCCTTTTGGATAAAGTGCTGCAAAATCCTGCAGTGTCTCTGCCAGAGCTCCAGGCGTGCCTGGGGAAGTGGTGTGCGCCCTCCGTGACTCCAGCATCCCTGTCTCACACGCTTCTTCTCTCTGGAAATACTCAATATCCCTCCAAAGCCACACAGGTCTGACGGACACCAAGAGTCATCTCACCTTACTTTGCTGCAGCTCACCTTACTATCCACGTAGTCTTCTGAATTAGGGGAGCTTTTGGAAGCATCCCCCCAAGGTGACAGCAGCTGCTGTCAGTGAAGCCAGGCAGGGACTGCGTGGTGCCTCCTAAGGCAACGTGTCCTCTGAGGGACACGGGAGCGCGGTGCCCTACCCGGGCTGTTCGCACCGGAGCAGTGCTGTGACAGCTTGACATGCTTATCCGCGTAAGGACAGTGAGGTTAATTTTACCCCGAGCCTCACTTCTCTGCTGCTACTGAGAAATGCCGCTGCGGTGGTATAGAGAGTCACGGGAAGATTTTTTTCTTTCTGCTCTTGCTATGGGCTTTGGCTTTGTGAATTTTGCTTTGGTTTCCGCAGTGAGTTAATTTAGAGATCACTTGGTTTTGTGATAGAACACAAGGGATCAGACCGATCTGCTGATTTTGACACAAGACTGCTTAAACCAGATTGCCCAAGTAGAGTATTTTTTCTTCATTTCGTTGCATCCAGTAAATTTTCATTCTGTAATGAAGTGGAAGCCCACAAAAACCTTGGACATATTAAAGTCTTTTAACCCATTTTACTTAGTTTTAATTTTAATATTGCTCTCATATGTGATACTCTGTTGAGTCTGAATCTCTCCTTTTGGTTTGTAATTCAATTGTTGATGCACAAACCAAAATAAAATCTGATCCTTTTTCCGTATTCATGATGGCTCTGCAGTACTGACAAAATTAAACCATAGTAAGCCAAAGCAAATCAAACTTCTTTTTGCTGCTAAGAAAGTTCTGTAATAAAATTCCAACTAAAGGTAAAAGATTTCACATCCACATAATAACTTTTCAAGGGTAGGAATGGATTTTAAAGTCATGCATCTCAGTAAAAAAAATACTTTCAGCTCCTCTCTGAATATTGCTTTACTCAATGGCATTTTGAGGTCTGTAGGGTTTGTTTAAGCACTAATCTATCAAACATGGAGAGAGCTGAGATCACTGATCTAAGTCATTCGTGGAGAGGAGACAACCCTTCTACCTTAAATAAACCTGAACTTGCATTGAAAGAACTGTTTGCATCAGAAGTGCTGGGCTGGCAGAAGGTTGAAGCCAGATGTGTTGCTTGGTTTCAGATGTATGGAAACCGTCAGGCATATAAAGACGTATCCAAAAATATATCTGCATCAGGTTCAGGAAGATTCCAGCACTGCAAATAGAGGTGTGGTCAAGTTTTTGGGATGACTGCTAGGTGTACTTGCCTTGTCCTCACTCTTGTCTGGGCTTCAGCTTGCAGCCATGCTGGAGGCAGGATCCAGAACTAGATGAACCTTCGGTCTGAAATGTATGGCTGCTCTCATGTTATTTATTTGCAAAGTTTTTCTGTGGTGTTATCTATTGACAATATTTTAAAGTCTCTTATTATACTTACTAAGATAAAAAAATTTTGCTACTGATGCAAGCTTCTAGCGAATCCCCTCAAATAAATGTTGTGTTTCGCTATTATTGCCTCTCTCTGCCACGGCTAAAATAAATCAGAATCCCCATCTCAATGCCTGAAGAGACAAGAACATTTAATTTATAGCAATTTCCTTTTCTTTTCATGGTTTCTACTAAACAGAACATGCTGGGTCTCAACCTGCATTTGCATTTATGCTAAATTACAAGCAGAACAATCAATACAAGTCCCATCTCATGCTGCCCACAGATGAACAGCAGCAAAGAAAGCAAACTGCCAAGGAAATCTTTCCCATCCAGCCAGCTTGTTAGTACACAGCAGTGTTTAGCTATCTATTTATTTATCACAGTAGTCTTGGAGTGCCTCCCAAGTGTTGTGGAGAAGAAAGGGGGAGCTTATCCTCAGACACCTTGTGAGTCCACCATGCAAGGCAGCCCCAGATGACCACTTCCCAGGGTGCGCCAGGCAGAGAGGGTGTCTGGGCAGGATCTCCTCCCTGAGTGCCTGAGGAGGTGCAGACAGGACTGCCCTTCACCTAGGAGTGCTCCTGAGGTGGGACCTCCATTGGGGTGGTCATTGTGGACACTCAGCCCTTAAAGCTGACTGATGTCTTCACCTGGGACTTTGGGTTCACCTTCTTTCCCCTCTACTCTGCACTGTTCCCTGTCAGACTTTTTTTTCCCTCAGGTTCCCTTAAATCCCACCTCATCCTCCTTCCTCTCTATGGCCCTTTTCCTCATCCGTTTCCCTTCCTATTTGCTTTCCTCTCTCTTTAATATTCCTTAGTGGCTGCACCTTTACATTTTCCATATAACCACCTTCCTGGGATGAGGGCAGCCTCACCAGTGGGTGCTAATGCACTCCGGTTGGTGCCTGGAGCTCTTAAATGTGGTGCATTGCAACGCTGTGCCTGCACTGGTCTGCAGGAGCTTCAGGCGTGCTCGAGTGAACCGCCCTCAGGGGTTTGCAGCAGTGTGAACAAACCCATCTGAAATCAGCCTGACTGTACTAGGGAAACCTTTCTAGCAGAGCCCACGGTCTCCCTGGGCTGGGCTCACTGCTGGCGTACTGCGCAGAGAAAAGCAAAATAAAAGCAACAGCATTCGTTAACTGCCCTTGCGCTCAGGTCCTTGTCTGGTGCCTCGCAGTATGTCCTTTCTAGCCACTGGGCTTTAATTTGAAAGTAGAACCTGGCCCTTCTTGCTGCCAGTTTGGGTTTATCCAAAATGCTAACTAGTCCTTCATGCTGCAAAGTGTTTTAAAGCCTGACAGAAACTTCCTTGGAAAAACTATGGGCTTGCTTGAGCCCCTTGGCTTTCTGCTTTGGAAAAGTCTTTGAAGTGAGAGCTATCCAGCCACATTTGATATCGCTTCCTATCTTCACCAAACCTCAGGCAACAACAGCATGGTGAGGAAACACTATCTAGCTGATCGGCATTGCTGTGCGCAGAAGTACTGGCCCCCTTGCGCGTGCCTGGCTGATCTGCAGGAGAGGTGCATTGGCACAGCCTGGAAGCACCAGGCTCCCTCAGCACCTGCAGGTCCCCTACCTGGGACACGCTCAGCGTGCCGCTCGCTGGAGTTTCAGCGGACGCCATTGCTTGGGGAGTGCCCCACTGCTTCTCGATCAAGTGCCCCTCGATTTCCAGGTGCTGGAGTGACAATTGCAGTCACTCTGAGCGCACGTGTCCCGCGTGCTCTCCACCCCGCTGTCCAAACGGGTGGATTGTAGGTGACTGGCTGGAGGAGAGATCTCGGTGCTGGAAGGCTGCTGAGCCCGTGAGCGCTGCGGTGGCCACTCCCAGCTCCTGAGCGCACCCCCAGCCCTGCTGCCTCCCTGCCGAGGGGCTGCCCATGCGGGTGAGGGCACCGCTGCGTCTCCGCGCAGCCCTCCCAGCACAGCACAAGCGGGGAGGTGTTCGCCTCTTTCGCCTCCGGACCCGTGCTGAGCTTAAACCAAGCAGAAGAGCATCTCTGTAATCCTGCAGTCAACAGCTGTATCCTGCAGAGCCACAGCGACTGCCTGAATTGACAGGATTAATGTGACTCCAGGGGTCTCCCTGCAGCTAATCAGGAGATGCTGGTCCTAATGAATGAAGCACAGTGGAGAGAAGTGGTACGCTAGCGGCAGCAAGTGTCCCCTTTATTGTAGTTACAGCGTTAGTGATTAAAACATAACTCAGTGGGATGCAGTTAGATCTCAAGCTAATTCTTCGACACAAAACACCAGCCTGTGAAGTGTTGGCTTCAAATATTACGGAAATAACTGCTCAGGACTTTCATATTTTTTCATCAAGGGTCATGCTGTTATTAATGCAGGTGTTGGGGGCTATGGCTCCAGCCCCCACCTGTCCCCCATGCAGCTTCAACTCAGAGCCTGTTCCATGGCTCAGAAACAAGAAGGTTCAACAGAAATGAGATGAACTAATCTTTTCCCCTCCATAAACTGATGCTTATAATCCTGGCTGTGATTCCCTGTTATGTCTTCTCTGGTGCAGAGGACTTTATTCCCTACTGTGATGAAATAAAATGAATCAAACCATTGTCAAAACAATTCAAAACGCTCTGCGCCTTCGGGCAGAGGGATCAGCTCTACAGCCTACTTTGCCTGTTAGCTCCTCAAACTGCTGAAGAAACAAGTGCAGGAAAAATGATATTGGCTAATATTTTGTCAAATTCAAGTGCGGTGTTTGTTTTATCAGTAACACAACATAGCATGCAATACGGCTTTCTTTCCTGGCAAGTGCCCCACCTTAGAAGAATAAATCAAAATCTCTGTGTACCTGTATTCATTGGCTAGCGTGCAAATGAGCTCTTTTATGAATACGCATGAAATAGCAGATAAAAGACACACAAAAATAAGCAGCTCTGATGAATGGGCCCTCTGTCCCTGTTCAGTCACATTGTTAGACCGGAGAAGCTGTTGGTTAAATTGATGCTAATCACACCAAGGGTGCAGCACAGTTTCCACGTAGGCATCAGCTTGGGGTTCTCCTCTGCTCTAATGATGCAAAGAATTTATGGGTATGGTTTGGACGTGTTGTTAGTTATTCTTCCTACCTGCTTGGGAGGCAAAGCAAACAGTCCCTTGTAACACACCTTGACATAGTGTATAGCTAACCAGCCAGGGTCCTTGGTCAAAGCTAAAACAATAGCAGCTTTGTGGTTGCTAAGTTCGCCACTGCATGCTCCTCTGGTGGAAAATCAGTCCCTAATGGGAAGGGAAGGAAAATAAAATGGGATGATGTACTAACCTCTTTTCTTTACCAGCTTGACTATAAACAGCTGGTTTCACTGCTAAACTTTTCTTCCTCTGACATTTTGCAGCAATTCGCTGCACTGTTTGGCTTTCCTGCTGCCCAGAAAAGTAGGAGCCCCTGCAGGAACTGGGGCAGCAGTGCTCTGTGAAAAAGAAATCCAGCTGCCTGGGAGCTGCTGAAGTGTACATGATGACAAGCAACAGTCACAGCATATGTAAGACCAGTAAGACTTCTTTCTTTTGCATGGAAAGGCTTTTTTTTTTTTAATTGTAGCTCCTTACAGAGCTCTCTCAGCAGCTAATCTCCCGTTCGCCTTACCCCCAAAATCCTGGAAGTCCATGAGTGAATAAAAATTTCACATTTCCATTTTACTTTTGAAAAAGGGGAAAGAATGTGATGGCCAAGAATGTGTTTTCAGCAGAGAAGAAAATGTTATTATCCATCCTGTCCTTGGCAAGACCTACTTTTCTACTGTCTTGTATTTCTAGGGTTTCTTTTCCCCATTATCTTTGTTATGCTAATTAAGTCCTAACTTCTACTTCCTCTTTTTCCCTCTCTCCTATTTAATTAACATGGTGGATGTTGACTTTTGTCTCATTGTTACAATGAACAAGGCTCCTGCGAAAACTGACATTTTTTGAAAACCTTTTTAATTGAAATGGCATGAATTCAAAGATTGTCAGCCAGTTCTACTCATTTTGTCACATGAAAGTTGCTTTGGAGACTCTTCCCCCAACACACACTTAAAAAAAAAATGAACTAGCTCTTTGCTTAGGCAGCAACAGCTGTGCAAAGGAAAAGAAAAAAAAAGAGAGGCATTAAAAAATAATTAAATATTTTCTAAATTTTGGCAGTTGCACTTAAGATGTTGCACTCAAGACTGGAGTCACTCTAATTTCCAATAAGTGTTCTCCCTCTAAGGTAAAGAATAAACCTCAGATACAGACTCTGTCTTTAAAGATTGATGCTGGATTCCTGTCCATGATGTGTTTCCATATGATGTTTCCATATATTCTCTTCACCATGCGATGAAATCCTCCTTCTCAGCACGTGGGGTCTAGATTTTTTGCTCCTGCAGGCCAAAGGAGTTTCCTAATTACTGGGATGAGGACACACGGGAGTCAGCACCCCCTCCACTCCCACCGAAGCTGGGTCACTCATCCACATGGGAAGCAAACCACGGATTTGGGAGGACAGCAGGGAAATAACAACCAGAGCCTAGTGCAGAGATGGGTGGCTCAGCCAGGAGGAGGTGGACACTGATCACTTGACCTGCTGCTTTACTTTGTAGTTATGGCTCCTGTGTTTTCTGACCCAGCTGCTTTTCACGAAAACTAAAAAAAATCTATTTCTACGGCTTCGCCTGTTGGTGTGAATCTGTTGTTATGTCCTCAAATGCTCCTAGTGCTTGTCTGGTATTTTCACTTTGTTCCTGGAGATTTCTACATGTGCATGTATTGTACACTGCATTGCTGAGGACCTGTGGTGCACGATGTACATGCAGAGCGTGGCTCTCACTCCGCAGAGTGCATTAACGTTTGTTATTTAAATCTTCCAGCAAACAAAGGTAAATCTGAGCAAATTTCAATAGGATGTTCAACAACAGCATGTTGATTTTTTCTCTAGCACTCATAAACAGCTCAAAAACTCATTTAGGCATCTTCCTCTGTATCTGTACCTCTCGTACAGTGCTTGCTGCAGAACGGAGTAGTATCAAACACAAGCGATGAAATGCTGCAGTGTGTTTCTCTCAACTTACGCTGCTAAAGCAGATGGGATCAGCTGTGAGAGAGGTCCAGGGTGAACCTCTTCAAACTGAGCCATAGGCCATAATGGCAGTGTTTGACTGATGCTGAAGTGTCTGCTTTCAGGTGATAAAGTACAGCATTTGCTAAAAGCACCAACAACTGCCCCAGCCTGCATCATTTCCCCTTTCCAGAATTCGGGCTGGCGATGCGTAGTGGCTCCAGGCAGACTGCTCAGGGTGCAAGGGATCTGCTTTGCAAGGAATTGCAAGGGATCTGACCCTTGCACCTTGGGCAATCATTTACCCAAACACAAAATTGAATGTGAAACCCTCTCATTATAACTGAGTAGCATTTATAAACCTCCTGGGTCCTGGTGCCAATACCTATGTAACAGAATAATAACAGAGAGTTACACTAGATCATGGCCTTAGTCCATACTTCATTATCACAGTCACTCCCATTCTTAAAAAGTGTAACATCATGAATATCTATAGTGATTTTTATCACAGAAAAAGCCATGGTATTTTTCCACTGCAGGGACTCCTTGTAGTTAAAGATCTGCTCCAGACTTGTTTTTACTGCAGACATGCACATATGACTTGATTTGATCCACTAATAGTCATGCCAATTATAAAGTAGAAGGCATTTAATTACAGTGCCTGCAGCTTGTGAGGTCTGATTCAAAGCCCACCAAAGTCAAAGGATGCTTTAAAGCTGAATGAAAGGCGTTTGAAGGACAACAAGGAGTCCAAAGTAAGCTGTGACTCGTGAATCTTCCAAAACAGGAAAATTCTCTGTAAAACAGTGCTTAAGGCTTGGAACTGAGCTTCTAATCAGTTCTATTTTATGGGCTTCTCCTTCCTTGGCATTGTTTTTCTATTACAATATTTGTTCTTTGATCTGATATGTTAGTACTTTTAATTTATTCAAAAGCAAAAGTGGGCACAAATATTCTGCAGTGGGTATTGGTAGATTTCTTGTACTTCTGAATTAAAACAAGTTGCTTTTAGCAACTGAAAATTTAATTTCACATGTATTTTAATTGAGTTATGTTGGCTCAGCAATGGAACACAACACGTACCTTCTGCCCTATTGTAAATTCTGTTTATGTTTTATGCTTTATCCAGGTTAAGGTTTACATTTATCATATTTCAATAATACAATACAACCACACAGCAGATTAAAACATGTCATAAAAGTGTTGTGCTTTGCTTTTTTGAACACATGGCCAGGATGAGGGTTAGTGTGTTTCAGTGTAACCCCAGTGAAATCAGTGGGGGAAGGGCATTTTATAAAAACATTTTATAGAAAATCTCAGAACTGTGAGATGTGATAGGGCTTGATGTGGTTCTCAGTTGCCCCCTGCCTTGTGTAAACATTTAAACTAGAGGAAAGCAGATGCAGGATTTCTGCAGGATGCTGCTGTTCCGGACGGGTAGCATGTTTGTTTCCTCTCAACTCCTGTTTAGGAGACTGGACCAGTGAAGGCTGGCATTAAGTAGACTAGTTTTGACAACAAAGCACTGTGATCCCAGTCAATTTTCCAAACCTTGCTCTTGGCTTTTTGGTAAACAGGAAAATCATGCATAAAATGCCACCTTATGGGTGCGCAAAGCCTTATTTTTGATGTTTGCACATGGATTGGTGACCCGTAACTAGGAGAAGTAAGTGTGTGCAGAGCTGGGCAGTGTAACAGTGGAAAGACTGGTTTTACTCCAGAGGTTGGTGTGGCTCCCCAAAATGCTACAGTTGCTCCCTACTGAGCAGTTTTTCTAAAAATGGGACTGTTCAGTGTTCCCTTTGCCCACTGAAGGAGCCATGGGAGGAAGAGTCTTCACGGTTTTCCACGTTAGACGTCTCCTCTGTTTTCTTCCCAGGGAGATATGTAACTTGTCTCTCTGGGCAAGAGGTCTCTGGTGAGCCTCTGACTACTGTGAGCCTCCTCAACATTTCTCCAGTACTGTCAACGCTCCTGACATTTATTGAATCACGCACTGTATTAAGTTATTGCTAATCAGATGGGTGTACTGAATTCATTAAATAATCTAAGTTTGTTTAAAAAATGGTGCTAATTCTTAATGCAACAATAGTAAGGGTCCAAGAACACTGTACCTTGAACATCACCCTGGAGGGTATGAAGCACCTCCTTCAATGACAACTTAACTGAAATTATTTTGTGTTTTTTACCTGTGTGTTATTAATATCAGACAAGTTCCTGCCTATTATTCCTGAGCTCTGATGATGGCTCATTAAACAAGCTTTCACAATTAAAAAGCTCACACAATTAAAGCTTATACTTCGATTTTTGCAATGCACTTTTGCACACTGTTGCAAAAAGCCTGAAAGACTTTCATATCTAGTACATGTTTACACTGTGAACTGCCTGTGCTCTCTGACCAGGGAAGGGGAACTTTGAAAATCTGGTGACAACATCTACAGACCTTCTTCAGCTAGCTTATTCTTCTGGGAGTGGAAGGAAGTGCTTCGTGAAGCTAAAGTTGCTAAATTTCCATTCAAAGTCTTTGTCAAATTTGTACAAGTTACCTGCATTTTCCAAGTGTTCCTGAAGTAGTTCTGCTGTCTTTCACACCTAAAGCCTAAGTGATTGTACTATGTTTGAGTCCTGTAAATTACATCATGGCAGAGATACTATGAATTATCACCTATTTTGGAAGAACTGCAGTTAGCTAGTTTTTATAGAAAAGTAAAGTAAAATTTAGTTTATATTTGGTCACCACACTATCTTTTAGATAGTCTGTTTTCATAGGTATTTGGACACTTTGCATGTGGTTGTCATGATGGTCCAGTTCCTTGAGCTGCCAAGGTATGTATTTAGCATGAGCGAGGTAACAGTGCCGCAACTTTCACTTCAAACCACTAATTTACGGTAATTTTCTTCAATGCTGCTAAGGCTGAGACAAACTTCAGTTACGGTGAGTCTGGTATCAATGTTTTTGTGTTTTTCAGAGATGTGCATGTTCCTGTAGCGTTTTTTCAGAGGTGGGAGCACAGAGAAGTTGTGCTCTGCTTGATTTCAGCAAAAGAGCATCTGATCGAGGACTGGACCTCACGCCATTTTGATAGGTGTCACTGCGGCTGAGACAATCTGGCTGTGGAGGTATCAGGGCTGTGAAATTAGATTCCACCTATTGATTGAGATTGTTCTGAATGCCACCAGCAGCATTAAGATAAATGACTTCTCTAACACTGTGAAGAAAGGGGAGTAGCATTGCTCTCAAATATTTAATAGCTATTGATGTTTTCCAATGTTCATATCATTGACTTACAGGAGAGACTGTCAAGAAAGAAGAAACATTTAAAAAGAGACATTAGCCTCAATATAATGAACGGCTAACTGAGAACCGCAGAAGTGTTAGACTGTAACTTCCCACCTATTGTCTCCTACAAGAGAGATATGAAATGATAAAAAGGTAGAGTAATATTGCAGTACAGCTTTAATGAGACATTGAAGTGTTCCTCTTCAGACAGAATTTGAATGAAATTACAAGGATTAATGTAGCTTCAGCTGGACTTAACCAAACCTCTGACGCTGTTTCATAAACCATTCTCAGATCACTTTTTTTGGGAGCTGTTCGTGTCTGGCAAACAGTTTTGACTGAAATTAACTCATGCTTGCATTTGTAATAAAAACAAGAAAATTTTCTATCTCAGTTTTATGCCAAGATGTTTTTTAAACATACAAGCATTGCCCTGTGTCCTGGTACATGAGCTGTAAGAACTAGGCCAGGCCGGAATGTTTTAAGAGAGAAATGGAGTAGTATAAACAACAAAATGGGATAATTGCAATCCAGTGAAATAGGAAATAAGAAATGAAAATGAAAGCTGCATTCAGTCAGGCAAAGCAAACAATGACATCTTCATACAAAACACTGGTATCCAGCACAAATTGGTGATAGAAAACAAAATATCTGTATCTTGTTTCCTGAACCAGACTGCTGCAGAGCAGCAGCGATGCAGAAGCACGTCCTTGGTGCAGCAAGCATGTGCTTATGTCTGTCCTTGTGCAAGACAAGTCCCATGATATTTTTTTTCCTGCCAGGTCTTTCCACTTTCTTGAAATGTTAGGATGAGCATGTAGGAGTGGAGTGTTAGGAAAAGCTGTGTTTTTCACACTTGCCTCTCTGCAGATCTAGGTTTGCAGTAATCAACAGGAATTTTTAAAACATACTTTCCGATGTCAACTGTTCATACAAGAAATGACAGACAGGCTTAGTCACTGAAAGGAAAAACAGAGAAGTGTGAGGAAGCGTGTGCATGCAGACAAGTCAGGCTTACAACGTTGTGCGGCTCGTGCGTAGGGACCAGTACCTCTGGAGAGGAAATTTGGAGGTCTGTAGTGGGAGGGGAAAGAGGCCATCATGAATGGCCACTTATTGACCCCCAAAGTCATCAGAAGCAGGAGCTATGAGAGTGATGAACTAAGCTGGGGCTTACGTCCCCCGCTCACAACAAAGCACCCCCATGCCAGCTCTGCTTGTCGCTACAACTGGTAGCAAGATAAGGCCTCTGGTGACAGCAAGGATGAGAAAGGAAAAGGTATTGTTGCCTGAGGACTCAGGAAATGTGTTTTTCACAACACTAGAAAAGACACATTTTTGCACTAAAAACAGTTAACGAAAAAGAAAAGCTCTGTAGTAGTTTGCATGTGTAGTAAGAAATCATATATGTCAGTCTGGTATCACTGCACCATGCCTTAGTGCACAACCTTATATTCGGTGAGTTTAGGAATTCTTCCTCTGCTCCTTCTCTGGTCCCTGCTGCAGAGCACCTCCACACCGTATTTAGTCATACTGCTCATCTCTGCCCCAGGCAGAGGAGACCAGATACTGCTGCTGCTGCCCTGAGCGAGTGAAGCGGTGGCTGGTTCATCAACACAGTAGCATTTTCCTTGAGAATTTGCAAACTTAGGTTCTGCTGCAATTTTTGCAAGGTACCATTTGCTCATGCATTGAACTCTGGAAGGAAAAAGCAGACTTTTCCTCCATGCAGCCAGCTGCCTGCTGGGCTCTTTTAGAAAGCTGCCTTGATGCTTTTTATGGAGGATGTGAAAATCTGGCTCTGTCCTCTCCGTCATTGGTGCAGAAAGAGGATTTCTTTCACGCGCTTGGTTATTACACAGACTGTTCATAAATGTTGCACTGATTCAGATGTTCTGGGTCAGACAGCATGGGAAACCATTCTTCTCAGCCAGGCGCAGCTCTCTTCTGCCTCCTCTGAACCTGAAGAGCTGCAACGATGACACCTCTTATTTCATTCCTG
>NW_009196075.1:11087-23291 GCF_000690835.1 Fulmarus glacialis | reverse complement strand
AAGGGTTAAACTGGTCTAAATGCAGATTGAGCCCCACAACCTAAAGACAGCTTCACACTTTCTGGGTGAATGTGTATGATGTGAGCTGTTTGCTCAGGGCAGGCACTCACAGGCTTCAATCTATGGACTCCCCTTCAGATAGACTGGAATGGGAATTTGCATGAGTAGAAACAGCTGGATCAAGCTCTCTGTAAGTAATTAACACACAGGAGAGACAGTTGTGCTTGCACTTTATCAAGCCTCTTGGTAAGATTATGTACTCCAGATAATTAATCATTACATTTCCCTATACGCATAATTACATCCACTTTCTTGCTCTCCCACATCCACACATATAAACAATTCATATGCATGTATTTACAGAATAATTACAGAGTGCGTATGCTGTGATTAAAGGCAATATAAACTGTGTTACTCTAATTACAAGAAAAAACAGAAAACAAATACCCCAAACAAATGAAAGCACAAGCAGGAAACCGCACAACTTCTTTAACTGGATCCAAACCCTTTCTTTTTGGAATATTAAAAAGAAGACAAGAAACTCAAATAATCTATGCTATGTGCCTGGCACAAAACCTGGGAGTGCCAGCCAGCCCAGCAGGTCCCTTGGCTGTCCCTCAGGGGACATAAATCAGAAAGCAATGTTACTTGAGACAAGATGAAAGAAATGCTGCATCTCAAAGTTAGAGCACATTCTGCACCATTTGGGGTCAGTTCTCTCCTTCAGTGGAAAATACCTGCATCCCACATGAGGTGAACGAAGTCATGTTTGCCTTTGAAACTCCTTGCTGGCTTTGTTTACATGAGGTGATCTGGTGCGGCTCCTAGACAAGCGCAGCACCGTTCCCTCCTCCTTAAGCCTCACATCACCCCACGATGTTTTGACATATGAGCTGTGTGTTTTCTACAGCAGACTGCTCTGGTTCTTTCCTTTGGAGATTTTTGTCTCAATGCGCTCCAGACTACTGGCAAATGAAGTAATTCTGTGGGATGGGGAGAGTAGGATCAAATGGAGTAATTCTGTATGTTCTTCTGTTTTCTCTTTGTGATTCATCTTTTTGCCTGGGCTTCATGAGGCAGGAGAGTGAGAGTAGTCAACAAGGAGAAGGAAGTTGACATTGAAAGGACACATTTACTAGATTTATTTCATCTGGCACCAAATTGTTTAGCAAGTTACCACTTCAGTTTTGCCAGCTAAAAGTGAGTGGTGAGACCACACTTGCAGCTTTTGGCTGCCAAACACTGGTAAAAGATGATATTCGTCTTTAGATCTAAGAGTGGCTATAGACTGATAGTTGTTTGTAGTTTTTATTCATTACTGGGGCAACTGAGAGGGCCTGTACCTGTCCTATGTACCACAGCGTTGGCCATGGAGTTCAACAGAAAGGGCTGTTACCTTCATATCTGTAATACCAGGGAAGCTACTGTAAGGTCTGCCAGAAGAAGTCCTTGACACCAGCTTCAGGAGCAGGTTGACCTGCTTTCTTCCACAAGTGGATCTTTAGAGTCCATCATCTCCGTGGATGTCAATGGTATTGTCTCTGCTATTCATACTGGGACACCATGCTTATTGTACTGGGCAGTCTCTGGACATGTCTTTGTAGAAGTGGAATTATTGTCTTGTGCTTTGAAATGCTTCCTGTGCTAATGTCTGGGAGGAATTTAGTGTGCTTAGTGGAAATCTTAATGCTGAGAAAAGAAATCAAGTAGATGTGGGAGACAGCAGGGGAGGAACAGAAGTACAAAATCCTGGGGACGCTGAGGAAAAAGTACGGCATGGCAGAGGATCGGCAGGGAAGAGAGCAAGGATACCAGACAAAGAAAGGGCAGGAATTAAGATAAACAGAGATATGCTGGTGGCACAGGAGTAGGGGGGTCTCGAGCTGTTACAATGTGCTTATTGCTAAAGACTAGAAAGACACTCGGAGTTCCAGCATCCCTGTAGTGCCAAACAAGATGCCTGGCATCTTGTAGCATCCTGCCAGGGATGGCAGAGCCTGCTACAGATATCCTCTTGCATTATATATCGGTGTGAGTCTGCGCCATAACTCTCCAGACCCTCGCCCTGCTTGTGACACTGCTGTGGGCCTCTGTAGGAGCCCGGTGTATGACCATAAGATTAAATCCTACATTTTGTTCTTCCCAGAATAGTTTGGGGCTGGTGGCAGGAAGTTAGGGCTGATCATCTGACCTTATTCTAGCATTTACTTTGTTTCTGGAGCCTTCCAAGTTAGTTTAATGTAGGTGTTACAACACAATTTCCTGGCTGTTCAAGAAGACAAAATGGTCTTCTCCCTGGTCACCTGAAATTCAGAGCCTGGCTCAACCTTCCTGCAGACCATGCAGCTTTGGGTCACCTCAGTGCCAACCCTAACCCTTCAGTGTCTGGCCTGAATAAAAGTGTCTTATTAATTAATACACAAGCAGTGAAATAGGATCGGTGCCGGGTGGCTTGAAATTCTGCAGCCTGTGAGGTGAAATGCTGCGTTTTGTAGGGCTGAACATGTTGATGCTGTTTGGCCCAGTGGTACAGAAAGAAAAGGTGGCTGCATCCAACTGAAACTATGCCTGGGATGGAAACGCGGTTTGAGCCAGAGAGGTGATTTAAGCCGTTACTGTGTCATTACCTGAAGTGTAATTTAGCCAGGAAACAAACCTGCACTTGCAAAAAGCACTTGAGGATCTTTAATTATCACAGCAGGTCGGGACCTCAGTTTTAAATCTCATCAGGAAAGCATTTGCCCTCTGACATCACGCCGAGTCACTGGCTCGGAGGAAAGAGAAAGTGTGCGGTATGTCAAATGACATGACCGCTTTTTACAGAGATCCTCAGTCTAGAGGGAGATTGGGTCCATTCACGATTAGTAGTCTGCATTACTTGAAAGCAAATTTACTGCTCAGGTAGGGTCGCTCGTAGTGTTTGTAATGCTTTCAAGGTGTTCGATAATTGCTTATTTGTTCATCAAAAGAATACATATTGGACACTGTGCATGTTGTTGTGTATATGTTTCCTTTGCCAAGCATGGATTTATTTACAGTGCAGATTTTTATTTGAAAAATGTTATAAAGCTCCTTGCATTCCTCAATGCATAGGGACCAGTTACCTGTGCTTGCATACCAATACCTTGTATAGTAAGTTTGTAATGAGTAAATTAAAAAGGAAGCAAGGTCACCTTCAAGCTTGCCACAATACTAGAAGTGAATGTGGTGCAGAATTTATGTTGCAGGGTCTTTGCTGAGGTGGTGTGATCTTAAATGGGTTAAAATGTGGCAAAGTCCTGGGTTTCTTAGATCAAATTCAGCATGAGTCTTGCTGGGGGAGTGGAGCAGGCTCAAGGTTAACAGACTTGATATGCAAAGAGAGCAAGGGCCCCAGGTGTCAGCCTGGACAGATAGATAACTTGTGCTCACAGTTATCCTTGTGGTCTAAATTACACACGCATTTCACACAACCGCATATACTAACCAGGAATTATGTCAGCTGCAGACAAAGCAATTAGGCTAATTTTCTCACTGTGTATGGCATGTCAGCAGCTGGCAAACTATTTGCAGGAGCGCTCCTAAAAGTGCTAACATTAGCCAAATTATTGTCATGGATAATCAGAGATCAGTTTCCTGAAGTTGCCAGTGAAATGCTCAGTTCAGTTAGGCTTTGAGACAGGGAATTTCATTGCAGCAAGAAACCTTTTTCTTCGTGTAAGGATACTGCAATAAAACAGTTTTCCTCTGATTGGTAAAGGACTTCCTTACAGTATTAAGTCTGGTATCTGGAAATAATAGCTAGAATTCATTTCACCATTAGAAGTTGTCTAATCCCCTAATTTATTCTGCAAAATACAATTTGCTCACTGTTTTGTCACCTGAACTGTATGACTAATGTCTTGAATTAAAAACACTGCCCTGTTGCTCTACCAGCCAAAAAGTTTGTGACATCTATAAGTCTGATGACAGAGGACTACAGGCAAAAATATCCCTTTCTTTCTCTTCCCTCTGAGATTTTCAGTCCACGGGGATCAGATCCCATATGACAAACGGTGCTTGGCTCACCCGATTAAAGCAAAGCGGAGAGAAAGGGAAAGGACCGCAGTGAGAAAGGTGGGTGTGAGGCACAGCTGCTCTGTATGTGTTGCGTGTGTTGTGCTGCTACGTTTGAAAGGCATTGCTGCGGAAAAGAGAAAGTTTGTGGTTTTAGTAGCGTACACAAGTCTCGGTCAATAAATCCTGAATGTGCCTGGGGCGAGCGGACACCTTAACTGGTGGCAACTGAGGTGCAAACAAACTCTGGGGAAAAAGCATTTGGAGTCTTTGGCAAGCTTTGCGAGAGACATCAGAAGCTTTCAAAGAGCCTCCTGCGAGCAAATGGCTGTGGTTTGTTCCAGCAAACATCCAGTTGCACGTACTCTTCCAGGGCTGCTGGAGGCATCTGCAGCTGCCAGGAGAGGGGTGGCAGGCAGGGGTAGGGGCTGGCGGGCAGGGAGGAGCGGTGCGGAGCACAGCTGGGAGGGTGGTGAGCAGCGGGGAGTCACAAGAGCCAGGAGCAGAGAGAGGGATTCACCCTGCTTCGAGAATCCATCCAGAAATGCTTTTTGGCGTTTGTCTTCATTTTAGGCCTTCCTCATGAGGCTTTCAAATGTAATGTCCAGCAGCAATGTCCAAATGTAATGTCCACCAGTTCTCACCTGGTGCTGGGTCTTCATTGGTAATGAAAAGTGCAGACCTGGGCACTCAAAGTGCAGAGTAAGCAGGCTGAGCTCCTTGGTGGCTGTTTGATGGCATAACATTTCATATGTTTCGGGTGATGACTTGCCAGCTGCCTTGCCGCCTCCCATCCAGTGTTGTCTGACATTCACACATCTGGGGTCTCGTTAGACGATGGGGCAATGTGCGCCGAGGCTGCGAGCCCCAGCCAGGGAAGGTGCGTGGTGCAGAGAGCGCCCATAGGAGAAGGCTGCATAAATTATTGCTTTAAAGCTAGGCAGGGAGAGATCATAAAACACAAGCTCAGAAAACTTAAGGTTTAAAGTTGTGCCTGCGAGGGTAAAACAACATTGATAGAATAGGATTTTCACATTGTTTCAAAGGACTTATCCAGGAATTTACACACCAGGCCCAGCTCATCTGTGTTGTAGTGCCATTGATCTCAGTGCCGCTGCTGTATGACAATGGTTGCTTGGGCTCCTTGAAATGGATTTGGGGAGGAAAATAAAAATGCCACCAGGTTCAGCAAGTATACCTTCAGCTGCAACGCTGTATTTGAAAAGATCTGTTTGTCATCCTAGCCCTTAGTTTTCTTGTGGCTCTTTTGATCTTCAAAGGACTTTACAAGTATTGATTAATCTCAGAGCGGACCCGTAAGGTAGATGCGGTGAGTAAGTATCACCTCTGCTTCAGAGGGTGGGAAATTGAAACAAAGGAGTTTTGGTCGTACGAGAAGCTGAATTGGCCACCATGAAAGCCTGGCTGTCCACCCTGGCCTCAGACCTCTCGATCATACCTCTGTCAGATAAATATTGTCTTGTCTTACATTCTGCTCCTCACTCCCCTAGCAAGTATTTCTTCTGAATTAATGGCTGATCCTGTGGTACACTGAACTCAAATCAATCTATTTTTAATAGAAGAAACCCCGGCTGGAGTTAGCCCAGAGTAACTGGCTAAACTTATCTGAACCAGATATCGTTCCTTCTCTGTTTACAAGGAGAAGGGGTACGGGAGAGCACATATGCCATCAAACAGAAACTGATGGGGTTTATTTGGGTTGCCATTTAAAATCATCATCTGCCAGCACCTTCTTTACTGAATATAAAATAAAAATGGCTGTACAAAGATGAAATATGCACAGAACAATCCATCTCTGCTGAAATGTGCAAGCAGTTATGTTGTGATAGATAATGAGAAACACACCGAAGTTCATGTGGGATCTGGTAAAGAACCAGAGAAAAATTTGCAGGCAGCTGGCTTTTGCTGAGCAGCAGTTTTGCAATGACCTAAACTGAGTCAAATTCTTTTATGGGGATGAAGTTAGGGGGAAGGAAAAAAAAAAAAGAGAAAAAGATTAGAAAAGTTGGTGTTCAGACTTGCCATTTCAGGAGAGTTTCTGGCTTTGAAACATAACTGGATTTTATTTAAAAGAGGAAAAATCAATCAAAATTAATAATCTATGGCATTTTGATTGTTTCCCAGAGAACTGCTACCTAACTGTTAGCCCTCCTGGTAAAAGTAGAGGGGCAGACATGAGGTCACTTCACTTTGAAAGTTTTGATGTTACAGAATGGGCAACTTGGGGATGCCAGGGGTATCTTCCAAGCAGAATTTTTAGCTGGTAACATACCTGTAAGTTTTGCCAAACAAAGAAAGTTACTGCTCCTGCCCCAGGGAATGGCAGTTCTAGGGTAGGTGGTGTTTCAAAATGATGTTTCTTAAATTGGGGCACCCTACAAATATTTATAATTTCATCCTGCACCTAAATTAATACTCAGATACAGCCAGTGCAAATCTTTCCTTTGACTTCCCTTTTCAAGATTCAGATGACGAGTTTGTATTTGGTGAGACTGAGTGATCTTCTGCAGCCTGCATACTACATTGAGTATGTCATGTGCTTTTTGAGGATCCAGACTAATTATGGCACTGCAGAAGTGAAACTAATTTTAAGGAAACATTTAAATTCTAAAATAATTGGGGTAAATCCTGAGTGGTCTGATAATGGTGGAGAGATCTCTCTTAAAAAGGGTGATTAAAAGCAATGCTTCTCTATAATCCATGCAAAACTTTGAAGTCAGAAGTAATAGAAACCTAGATAGAAGCTACAAGTAATCCTGTAAGTGTCTTCAGGTTTTATAACCCATGGTAGTCTGTGAGGGTTTGACCATATTTACCGAAATGGAATAAATTTGTTGGCAGGATATTGTACAGCTAAACTACTTAAAAGTTGGCAGTATAATATATTCATTCACTGAGATATGGTGATGAGATCTGTGGATTTAATAATCACATTCCCGGCAATCACAATTATGAAAGTTATGCTCAGAGATAATCATGTGAGGCAGAAATAATTCCCTGTTGTTAACTGAATTTCAACTGGCTCTGTACCATTGAAGTTGAAAAATATTAATTAAATGCCTTTCCCTAACATTAATTTCTCTGAGTACTTTTTCTTTTTTCTCCCCCTTTTTCTTCTTTTTGGGAAGTACCAAATGAAATGTATTAATAAATGCAGAAATAGGAGTTTTATTAAGGGTATTAGGGATGGAGAGTCCAGTTGAATGCAGTACCAGAGCAACGCCAATGACAAAGTATAATCTCAGTATAAAAAGGTCCATTCATTTTGGAATGAATGACTGGGGAGTTGGAGGGGAGGCGGGGGCGAGGAAGACTTTTCCTTCAGGGAAAAACCTCTTAATAATGTTAAAGGGGCCATGAATTAAAATGACCTTTCAGAATATGAAAGGGAAGGAATTACTCAGAGAGCTGCTTAAAAAAGATGATGAGGGTATCTTGATAAAACTGAATTAAAGGTAGCTTTTCTTTTAGTGTCCATCCTCCTGTTTCACAACACAGAATAAGAGATATGTGGATCTTCAAAAATGGTGATGGGCATTTGGATCAGAGCACACACATCAGCTTTCTTCCAAGGGTCTGGTGAGTTAAAGTATAACTATGAAGTAAATATCATCTCTCGTTTTTTGCAGAGCTGATGTTTGATTCGTCCAGGATCTCACAAAGAGCCAGAGTCAACTCGCTGTAACCATTTGAAGGCAATTCAGAAAGTGCAAACGTGCAGCATTTTTAAATAACCTTTCAGCATGATTGAGCAACCTCTGATATTCCACCCCTCTTCAGGGCAGTGCCACTCACATACTTCACTTGACATTGTGTGAATTAAGTATGCAGAAATTTCAATGGGGAGAGACGTTAGTAAACTACTACACCAGGGGTGCAGAGAGGCAGGGATGGATGAAGCAACCCTGTATCTCCTGGAGCTCACAGGAGCTCCTCTGAGGGACCTCTTGCCTTCTGAATGTTTTCCCTCCTCACAAGGTTTCTCATTTCTTGTTCTCTACTATCCTTCTTACTAATCAAATCTGCATTTTTAAAATTTTATTTTCTCCAAGCAGAGGCTGCACTTCTCAGCCTGAAATGCCAAGATTAAGAAAAGATGCTGGGAATTTCAGAAAAAAACCCCAACCCAAACTCCCCAGCAATCACAACCAACAGAAATCCCATGTTAGTATAGAAACCTCTGTCTTTCTCAGAAGTGCATTTTGTTCTTCCTGCTGGGACTCATTTCAGAATCTAACACAAGTTTAAAGAAAAGAAGAAGTGGGAAAAATACCCTTTTCCCTCTTTCATCTCAGGAACACACTGCAACAAATTTAATCCGAACTGCCCCAGTTTTGAAAGGATCTTTCTCTCCATGTTCCTTCTCCAACACCTGATCTTTGGTCCTAGATAGAAATTGATTCTGTGCTCAGCACTTGGTTGCTAGGTGACCCATGCAAAATCTCTGTGCTGATTTTCCTTCTCTTGTACATTTGACCACGAACAAGAGAACCAGGTGGTTAGAAGATGGATTTCATTCATATGCAAGATTCTTCTAAAAGCAAATGAAATTTTTCTGTACTTCTTTCAGGACTGGGAAGGAAATAGTTTACACCACCAAATCTCCGACTACTGGACAAAGAATGCAGGAGAATGGGAGCCTAGTCACAAAACAGGGCTAGTATGTGACAAAGAGAAGCAGAACCAAAATATTGACTCAGCGAGCTTTTTCTTGTCCTCACCTCCAGAGGTCTAACTCAATTTCAGTGGAAAGGCAAGATCATAAAACTGGAAGGATAGTCAAAGCCCTGCTTTCTCTTTGTAGAGGGATAGTTGATTGATAAATGGCTGCTGAATTTGCCTATGTGTGCCCTCATTCTTAAAAAAACCTTGCACCAGGGATAGCTACTGAGGCAGGGGAGATAATTCAGTTTAACTAATGACTTAATGAATTGGTTTGAGGCAAAAAGAGCAGGTGATGAAATCAACTGATAGTATATAATCTGGTATTTTTATTCAGAGAGCTTTGACCTGTCACTTTCTTTCTTGTTTAAGAACTTCATCTGAGGGAGAATACTAGCTGACTTGCCATAGATGAAGATTAAATTTGTATTGGCGTAAATTAGGCAGAAGCCCTGTTGCCTGAGCATCAGAGGCTTCCTATAGACCCCAGTAGCAGCTAGCACCAAACCCCTGTACAGTTTGAGAAGTGTCATAACATGGGACTCAAGAATGAAAGGGAGGGAGTGCTTTTTTACAGCAGATGGTAATCCCACACCTACAGACTAGTGGGGCTCTGCCTCTGTCTTCTGGGCTGACTTTGCTCCTCAGTTGTAGTAAATGCTTGCAATGTTTATTGAACAGGCCAGGTTTTCTCACCAAATAACTCCAAGACAGCCAACAAAGGGGACACAGACGTTCCTCCTGATCAGTCAGGGGGTGCTGGTGGGGAACGGAGCCCACCTCTCCTGGGTCGCTGCATGCACCTCTCTGCAGGAGGTGACTTTTCCCCCAGCTCTGCTAGCTCTGCCACTTGCAGAGACCCTCCCAGCTCTTGCAGTTCAGTAAAAGAGAGTTATCAAGTATAAGCAGTAGATGTTTGCTCATTTTGTTTAAAATAGAAAGTGCTCACGCAATACCTCAGATGGCAGACTCCAAGAAGGCAGTGACAGAGAGCGGGGGTAGCAGAGGGGCAGCAACCTGTAGGCACGCTTGTAGCCAGGAGATGATGTGTGTTCACAGCCTCAAATCATGCTGAACGGCTGTGCCTCTGTCAAGCCAGCTGTAAGCAATGCTATGCTCCAGTAGGACCTGAGGATTAAAGGATCATCTGCAATGCAGATCAGATTGTCTTTCAGGGAACAGAAATCACAAAGTAGGAGCAGATGCAAAGATCAGTGGTCAAGAGGGGTCTTCTGTGGTCTGGATATGAGAAACAGGACTGTCACCTGAGTTAATTCATTAAGCAGATTTATCATTACTATTTTTTCTGCCATTTTATTAAAAAGAACAATGAAGCAAAACCCTGCCAAAATGCATTGTATTACCAGAACGTTGTCACAGCATTGCCTTATAATGGGAATCGACATCTGAGCCAAAGCACTATGCTTTTCTTCAATAATACATTGCCATCAGTACTTCTCCCTGCAGAGAAGCTGTATCTTCGTGATCCCATGACAAAGGACATAGTCTGGCACAGAGACAGTGTCATCCTCACTCTGAATCACACAGACCCTTTTAACCAACAGAAAAAAAAAAGCTGGATTACTTTGTTTTTGTTCTTTTTAGATGTGGGGCACAGCTGTGTAGATTGTAGGCAACAACTGCCTGGTCTGATGTGGCATTCTGCACAGCAAGAAAACTAAATATTGTCACTTCTCTCCTTCATTTTGAGCATTGTTTTGTGCATTGGGAGCGCCAATGTACATCTGCCTGGTCGTGAAACACCCACTGGATGACGATGCTGGTCTGACACTAGCACTGCAGAAGGATTTGGACTGGCGATTTACGGTTGATGTCTCTCACTACTGAATCCCTGCGCACTGCACATCTTTAAATTAAGTCACACGGCTCAAGGTCTCCCAAAAATGAGCATGACCTCTGGAGGGGGATAACTTTTCAGTTTTAAAGCTTTATTGTCACTATGGTTTTGATGCTGCTGTCTGGCAGAACCTGAAGATCCCAACTGCGTGAGGATGACTGCAAATTATGATGAGCCAGTTAGTATCTAACAGCCTTCATGGAGCAGGTGTCTTAGTGCTGATGTCTGCCTGAGGGTGGGAGGGATGGAGAATGAGGCAGTGTTTTGGGGTGGGAGGCCTAGAATCCATTCTGTTCCCGGAAGAAGCCTACAGGTGAATTTGGCAATCAACAGTTTAAAAAGAAGATGCTTTCGTGTCAAAGAGCTGTTCCAAGGAAGCAGAGAAAGGGTTTTTTTTCCCTTTACACCTGCAAATTCTCCAGAGGTGTTTCAGGTTATACAAGATCCAGTGAAAGTGCAGCGTTGATTCTTATCAGAACCAGAAAGGGCCACACCCTGACAACAGCCCTGTTTTCAAAGGGGGAAATCTTTTTTTCATGCTTCTCCCACCAAGAGTTTGTTGAAATTTCTGGACAAATATGAAGATAAAATTTGTAGTATCAGCCTAGTTGTGTTTTTTTACATATCAGTTCCGGTTTTCATTTAAATTGAAATAACATTTTTTATGGGGATATCTGACACTTCCTCATAAGCATCAACAAATCTTATTCATAACTTGCATATCATATATTTTTAAATAGACTTTTACTTATCTGACCCACTTTTTAACATTACTCCGCTGTACTAGCTAGGTGCAACAAAGAGCGTGATAACAACATAGAAATAGTGTGAGGTGAATATAGATGTTTTTATGTTAACTTAGGCCTACAGGATATACTGCAAAAATTACATTTTTAAGTTCACTTTGACGCATTTGAGAAATTTGAGCAAGCTTTGCAATTCTCCTGCATTCATCCAAACTCTGAGCTGTAGCTTACAGTCTAAAAATAGAAAGAAAAAAAATGATCTGAACCACTAGAAAATTAGACTGGATTCAAGTCTGCACTGTAAGAACCAATGCCCCAAAGTATTAATGACCTATTTTCCAAAAAAATCAGTGGAAGTGAAATACCTACATATCACTGAGGTTCTGGGTATTAGATTTTGCCTGGCAGTGTCCTCTTGTGGTGTTTACACAGGTGTGGAACATCAGAGAAATAGGCTGATATTGTACTAATTTTCATGCAGAATGAACAACAACAAAAGAAAAATTTATTCTTGAACCATCTATTTACAGGCCTCCCAAGTCAAGGGTTGGAAACCAATGGCAAATATATATGTGTGAAATACAAAACAAGTTCAGCTCCTGGCAAAGTGCATGAGAGATTTCAACTTTCAGTTGATATTTCAAACAAATAGATAAATAAATAAAGATGATAAAAAACTCACAACATTCGCTGGTTCCCTTCTCTCTCCCCCTTTTTGGACTCAGGCTATTTAACAAAGTGCTTGTTATAATTAAATAAATACTACATATATATATATATGTAAAAATCATTGTTGTGTTCTCTCTCAGGCTTGTTTGCATAATTTTTCCCTGCAGGCAGGACGTGTGGCAGTAGCAGGGGGGAGGTGAACAGGGGCGGGGG
>NW_009196075.1:4608-10997 GCF_000690835.1 Fulmarus glacialis | reverse complement strand
CGGCGGGCGCTCCCCTGCAGCGCTGTTGGGTACGACAGGGACCGCAGTGCACCAGGGACTGGGTGCTGGGGAAGGGGCCTGGGGCAGCTCTCCTGTCCTAGCAGCAGGAAAAGAGCCTTGAAATGGGACAGGTTCTTTGCATCCCCACTACAGCTCCTCTCCAAAGCAGGCTCCAGAGGTACTTTTCTACCAGAAGAGTAAAATGACCCCACCAGTGAGCAGAAGAAGGGTCACTGGATGAAAAGCTGCCTATAACAATGCTCCTTTGCATGGGGAGTGTCAGCCTGGAAAGGTCCAACAAAAGCCCTTTACTGCTCTTGGGTGTTTATTTGGCTGTGGAGGATGTTAAGCAATCACTGCTGTGCATATATGCAATATAAATGCAGAGTATTCGGAGCACTGCCTGTGATGCCAGATGTTGACAGCTCTTCTCTTTACTTTTCAGTAAGGGTTTCCCATGCTGTACAACTGTTTATGGGCTTTGCTCACTTGGTGTTTGGGGGTCCCTGCTGTGCTAACTTCTGCTAAGGCGTCAGGACAACAGAAGTGTCTTGAGGCCAGCAAATACCTCCCCAGTGCTTGTAGCAAGAGAAGAAAAGTTAAAAAAAAAAAAAGGTGAAATAACACTCTCCAAATAAAAAAAATTTTCATCACTGAAGAATCTGAGATTCTGTGGAATTAAAAAGACTTATTTTATAAAAGAGTAAAAAAAAAACTATAGAAAATCATTGGCACTAACTGTAAGTGACGGGAATGGAAGCTTAGCTCTCTTCAAGTTTCCCCCTTGCATAGGATTTGCTCTGTGTAGAGCAGTGTGGATGCTGCTTTGACATCATTTCTGTACTCGTGGGACGTAGGTGGGGGCAACCTTCCACCCACCACATTGACTCTGCTGGGTCATGGACCTCTTTCTTCTCTTCAGACATTAAGAAATCCCAAAAGGGGGGTGGGCTGGGGAGGTTGAAGTTGTTTCTGTAGGAAAGACACCTCAGCAAACAAGCAGCTTTACTACTGCGTTTTGCTGAGTGTCAGATTTGTGTCAGCTTCAAAAGCAGTTTCTGCTGGAAGGGACAGTCCAGCTGGTGGGAAAGACAGTGGGAGGGTGTGGGTGTGAGTGATTTGTGTTGTGTTTATAATTAGTCCTTTAGCTTAACAAACTTTCCAGTGTTAATTAAGCCTGTGAATCTGTTTGTGTGACAGGAAGCGACAGCCATTCCCACTTCATGCAGGGACAAGCGTCGTGGGGAGGTAAAGGCATCCAGTCATGAAACTACTGAAGCAAGTGATTTAGTTTTCAAGGGTACCATTGCCTTTGATACTGTGAAAGCCAGGCTGTTTTTCCACAGTTTTCTGTGCTCATTGTGTTATTTATTTACACACACACACACACACACACACACACATATATATATTTATATATATAAAATTATAATTCAACATGTATATATATACACTTTCTGACAGCTTTGAAAACTCAACCTGGCATATGAAAGTCAAGCCTGCTACAATGTGGCTCGCATTACATGTTGTGTCTTCTCACAGGACACCATACTAGGGATAGGCAGATTACACATAAGAGACCAGGCCAAAGCTAAGGCTAAGCTGCTGATCCTTATTTAGCAATTCCCAAGCTTCCACAAATTGTATTTATTTAATAACTGGAGTATTTATCAACATTACTAGTTTAATTTTAAATAGGTTTTTACGATCTTATGGAAATGTTTTTATATGAGAATATTTTGTTATTTCTGTATCTTGGCTATTTAATAGAGTAAAGAAGTTCTGTTCTTAGTAAATAAATGCATATCTGGGCAATTCAGGGCAGCTTTAGATTTTCAGAGGTATCTTAAGTGGAATGAAAAGCCTAGGATATAATGCAGTTCGGAGTGTCCAAGCTGTGTACTACAAAAATGTGCAGAATTCTAATAATGAGCTTTTATGAAAACTCTGGGGATCGTTATCACTTATGCCATTGTAAGGCAGGATTAACTCTGTTGCAGCCAGTCAAATCTCATCAAGATAAAATGGATGTGTTGGTTTGCTATGACATTGTTATTGCTTACTTAGCTTCGTCTCAGGTCAGAGTGCTCATTTTGATGAAGGCAGGAACTGATATACCTTTACCAGGTGTGTGCACAGATACAAGAGAAATGTTACTGCATTTACATATTGTACTTCTACAATCCTGCTATTCCTGGTCAAGAATAGTATTTGTTACAGTTGTGCCTGCAACAGGTCTCAATCCTCTTATGTGCTATAATGAATGAGGCAGATTCACTCATTCAGATTTGGAGCCAGAATTTTTCTCAGTGGAAAAGGGTGAAAACTATGTCCATGTGTTCCCGTAGCACCTTATCTCCTGCTTGCTGCAGACGTTAATGACACAGGAAAGGAGGTAGCAGAGAAGCAGACCCAGAAAAGTAGCTGGGAGAATTAAGCACATCTGGAAAAATTATCTGTTTTCCTTCTTCCTTTCCTATTCTCTCCCTCCATCCATCCCAATGAAGAATTTATTTTCTGCCTACAGTGAATACTGTCAGCCAACGAACTGCTGGAAAATTGGTAATTGCCTGGTTAAATTGTCTGAAGCCAGAGTCATGGTGCAGTGGTGTCCCAGAGATTGTCTGGAGGCATTAAATAAAGGAGAAATATAAGAAGAAGATGCTTTCTTCTGCTTACAAGATTTAAAGTAGCTCAAGACTCCAGCTTTCGGGAGCAGAAGTCAAAAAAGCCAGGCTTAGTGTAGAAAGCTTGTTAGTTAGGGTAAAGCGATTTAGTTATAACGTTACAGAGGTTGTGATGGTTTTGCTCTCTGATCCCTTAATCTTTTTCCAAAGGATGTTGGAATCAACTACCTTTTAGAAGGAGCTCTTGCAGAATGCCAGAAACTCCATCAAAGAGAGATTTCCTTTCAAAGATGCAATATCCCAATTTAACAGAACAACAAATACGTTTACAGTAACGGGTGTTGCGTTGAACATTAATGTCGGATTTAAAGTTCAGTTTTGATGCTTCTGTCATTCAGCTTGAACCATAGCTAGCTGCTCTGTGGGTTTTTGTTTGTTTGTTTGTTTGTTTGTTTGTTTTTTAAATTGTTGCTCTTGTCAGAAGCTCTTTTGCCTGGGATATTTTTAGTATATTCTTCAGATAGGAGAGCTCCTTGTCAACAGCAAACCCATGGGTCCTCTCTGACTCCAGGCTGCTGAGCAAAAGCAGCCTGTTTTCACCCTCAGGGAAAGTTAAGGCTGATGTCCCTGCTGCAGTCAAGCAACTCTAGACAACACTAAATGAAACTCTGAATTGCCTTACCAAACCACTTTCTTCTTTTTGGATCTTCTCCATTCCCAAGTTCATTCCCATGCCTCAGGTTGTACATGTGGCACAAGCATGTTGAGGACCGGGGTCTCACTCAGGGGTCACTCTCTTCACACTCCCAAGAAATGGTGCAGAAGGCCTTCAAACTGCTCCCACAGACCTGCTAAGCAGTGCATCCTATGGGATGCCTGCCCCATTCTCTAGTGGTCCCTAATGGCCCTAATGGACTAGAAGTGGTCTCAGATCACCTGCAGATCACCCTATCTGTTAAATTTGGTGGATAAGCAATAGCTGGTATATTTTATATTTTGCCTGTCACACCCATGAAAGGTCATGGGGCAGCACACAGCAGTAATGTGACACAGCTCCAGCCTTCAGCAAGAGTTCCTTTTTTCCTAGGTATCTGAGTACCTGTGTCCAGAAGCCTACCCTGAAACTCCAGCTGGGAAGTGTTAAAAAATGTCATGCTTTCTTGTTATTCATGTTGCTTTTGGACAGACAGTTTTGGGAAGGAAAACTCAAGCAGTAAATTTCTGACCAAATACATCACTGGAACTGATATCTTGTTTTTAAACATGAAGGCAGTAAAATATGCTGGCTTGTTGAATTGTCTCTCAGAGGTCACGTAGTATACAGGACTGGACCCAGTTTCCAAGGATATAGGTTTATTGATAAGGTCATTGCAGGGGTTAGGACTTTGCTTTGGTATTGAAAAGGACGGCTAGTCCTGATGTCTACCAACCAGATGTCAAGCTGAGGGAAACTGCTGATTGCCAAACAAAACTATTTTTTTTGAGAGAAAGCCCATGAAGGCTAAGAGACAATGAATTAGGTCCACTTTTGCTTTTGCTGAGATCCTCTCATTGCTCTTAGAAGTCTTGAAGACATTTAGTTTATGGAGAGCCAAGGCCATAGCTATCAATACCTGGTGGGACACTTCATCATTGGAGAAACAAGGTAAAATTCCTTCGTGCACAGCCTTGTAGAGTAAGGAAAACTGCAGAAGTTACCTTATAAAGTACTAACTATTTTTCACTGATATTTGGAAGCAGAGGTAGTATTCCCATTTTTCTCCAGTATAATTGCATCTCATTCCTGTCTGTTACATAGTTTATACAAAAAATAGTAAAAAACCTCCCCAGAATTGACACTTCAATTAAAAACAGAAAAAAAAAGAACTAGGAAGAGCCATAAATCTGCAATTCAAATATCTTTGCGTGCCAGGAAATGTGATCGGCTGCATACAAGGGTTGCATCTGCTCTGCTTTATTCCCACAAACAGCAAGCTGCCCACAGAGACCACACCTCCTCCCACTCCTCCTCCTGCTCAAATTGCTGAAATGCTGCCCAAAACCAACAACACAAAACTGTCACTGAAGCGCTTTTTCAGCGTGGCCCCATTACCCACTTCAAAAAGGATATTTGCTGCCTCCTGGTTCAGGGTTGCAGGGCATTGGCAGCAGGGTCTTCGGTTGTTTAACTAGTTTGTTGACTGGCCAGTGCATTCCCAAGAGAGTTTGCAGCACCATCACAGACCTCTGCTGTGGTTTGATCCATCTCATCCCTGAGATGGATGAAGATGAGAAAGGAATTAAAGAACCCCTGTCTGGGAAAGAAAACCGCTGTTGTTTCTAGGGGGTTTGTTTTCATTGGTTCTGAAAAGTCTATTACTTCTCTCTTTTAAGTAATTCCTCTGCAGAGATGCTATTTTAATAAAGCTCTGCAAAATGGCTGCAGCTAGAGGGAGAAGTATGTCTGTGAAGGTGGCTTCAAAGGGATATGCTTTTATTATGAGACTCCCCTGCTCTCCCTCTGATTTCATTTTCTTTTGTGCTCTGGGTCACTCTTGGTTTGTTTCTAAATTTATTGTCTCCCGCTCCTCCCCAATGGAAAAGAGATGTAATGCAGCATCCAATTTATTTGGAAACTCCTTGTTTCCAGGGCAATCTGAACACAAATATCCTGATACTTTATACTGCAGCCTGTTTTGTGGAGGAAGGTGAATGCACTGTGCATGTGGGATGTAACTCTTCCCGTATGAAATATATCCTACAGACTGCAATGTTGGTTCTCCTCTTCTAACTGCCTTCTTTAATAAAGTCACTAGCTGTCCATGGTGAGGACTGTGCATATCTTTCAAAGGAGGTCCTGCTGTGCAGCCATGAGTTAGACAACAAATGACCGTGAGAGACATCTTCCTTGGCAGTTGCATGGAGCCGGGAGTGAGCTGTGAACCTGATGTGTATTTGATCCTCTTTGTGTTGAGCCTGGAAAAACTGAAGGATCTTGGGTTACTCTGATCCCGTGGTTTGCCTTAGTGGGTCAGCTCACTGGGGCTGGCTTACTGGCTTTTCCCATGCAACCACTGTGTGAGAGCCAGCCATGTTGAAGCAATTTGGGTGGTAGTAGAGGAAGAAGCAATGATGAAGTCTTCTTCTAAGGAGTCCTCTAAGGTGTCTTCTCCTGAAGTCCTCTTCTAAGGAGTCTGTGTCTCCTTGCAGGATTGTGCCGCTGCCCTTTTCTGAATATCGAGGGCCTGGAATAATAGTGGATGTGACAGGATTTAGCATCCCTGATGGAGTTACTTCTCCTCTGCCACCCTGCAAAATCCCCACCAGATTCATGGGGGCCACTGTCTCAGGTTCCCCTGGCGTCCACAAGGCTCTGACCAATCTCTCCCTCGGCCAAAAAGCCATCATCATTGGGAAGGATGTCAGAAGCCTTTATTCAATGGTGGGGAGTGGTGGGAGGGATTAGCCACAGGGAAGCTCTGCATTTTGCTGAGCATTTTGACTTGTGTATCCAGGACAAATCAAAATGACAGCTTTTGCTTTGCCCATGTGGAGGGCCCTTAGCCATTTCTCTTGCTGCCTGCAGGGAGAAAGAGGCTGTAACAAGAGCCAAAAAATCTGGTCTGGTTCTCCTGCTGCTCTCCCATTCTTCCTTAAGGGAAAAAGGATTTCACAGATATTATTAAAAAACACAAAATCCTTTCCCAGATTGTGACAGAAGTGGGAATAACAACATTTATGTTTGTGAAACGATTGCCAGACTTACCTGCTGCCTGCGATGTG
>NW_009196075.1:0-4577 GCF_000690835.1 Fulmarus glacialis | reverse complement strand
CTGCTGAACTGCCCATCTCCAGGAGGTCCCAGGACAGGCTGAGGGGGAGGCCATGGCCAGAGGGGAGCAAATGCACCTCCTACACAGCTGGAACAGCTTAGTGAGCCGGTCGTTGCAGCATGCAAATGTGTTTCAGAGGCCTAACTTGCCATGGCAAATATTCATTAAGGTAAAGCAGTGTAGAATTGACATATATATTCACTTGCATCTTGATCAACCTCCTGTTTTCCTCCCTTTGCTTTCTATTTTATATGCATACTTCATTCCTGAAAGTTGCCTCTTCAATGCAAATAAAAATCTAAACCAGAGACAACAGGCTGCTTTGTCTGAATCTGTAATTCAAATTGCTGCTAAGGCATGGAAATGTCACAGGTTCTTTCTGACAGAGCACGTCTGCTCTGTTAGTCCTATCAAGATCCAACTATCCATAGAACTGGTCTCTTTCGCTCCTGCAGGAATATGAGAAAAATAAGGGAAGGATCATCTGTCAAAGGGGACTGCAAGGGATTTAGGAATACAGTTCGCTTTCTGACCAGCTAACATGAGACATTTCAGAGCACTAGTGCTAGGTAGGACTTTGCAATGCACGTGGTAGAGGCCAAGCACTTAATAATCATGCATCAGGCTCCCTATAAGTGGGATTGGGATAAACATCCCCCACAGTGCCTCCCAGAAGTTGCAAAACTTCAGAAAGTTTAAGCTTAACTTCTGACACTTCAATGTTTTTTCTTTCCACAAACATGAGGATTAGCAACTGCAGTCCTTATACAGGGTTTTAGTAGGTAAAAATTAGCTAGTTCCGTTTGTGAAGCAAAGCACCATGAACTGGGACAGACAGTGGCATCAAAACGAAGAAGAAGCCATGACTACACCTTTCTGCTTCTTTGCAGCTGTTGCAGCATAACTGGAGAAAGGGAGAAACCAGGCACAATTCACATTTTTTCTGTCCCAGCCAGGAATATCAGCCTGTGCACAAATGCAGTAGGTGGGAAGTGCCTCAGATGCACCACTGTGGCATCCCAGCATACCTATGCAACCCACAGGCTAGATAGGAAAGTGTCTTTGGTGGAGACACATGTGTCTTTCAGGGAGACACGTGTACAGCCATGTACAATGGCTGGTACAGGCTGATGCAGAAGGTAGCTTTTGGATGACGATGGCAGACTGAATGAGCTCAAGAGACACCACGGATGTCATGTTGGAGAAGCCTGAAGATGAGACTCTAGGAGTGAAGACAGGACCACGATGTACAAATCAGAAGTTTGGTGGTGAACTTGGTCAGTAAGAGATGAGTTTTGGAGTTGCTCTGGGAGAAAAGATCCTCTACACGCACAGGGAAGGTGTGGACTAGTGTCATATGACAACACTATTCTAAGGCTTAGAAATGGGAAACATCTTTTTTTACCCAGATAAATTTGTGCCTTTCCTCCTTCCACTCACTGGCTTCCCTGTCTTTCCTCCAGGAGAAAACAAGTCTGGATCTGAACCCATTGCCTCACAGCACCTTCAAACATCCCTTTCTTGTGACAGCAGAAAAATGTTTGTGTCCGTGTACATGTGCATGGGAGAATAATCTGCAGAGAATTAACTTTGGCAAGTGATATAAAGGAAGCTGAAAGTTTTGTCCATTTGTAGTTGACGTAATTCAGTGGGTTCTCCAGGATGGCCCAGAAGCCTCCACAAGTACGAAGGTGTCTGTTGGGGAGCTTGGCTGAGTGTACAGAACTCTAAGGACTACAAGGAGGTGTGTTTTAATTGTGATCATCACCTTCATCAAGAAGCAATTATTTATAAGTTTTTGCAGAATAAACAAAACAAAACAAGCCCCTTTGTTCCCTTGTTAAGACATCTTCGTAGTAATGTGGCAAAAGGAAAACCATTATTTGTTTCAAATATCAAAGAAATCCAGAAAGAGACATTTTTCTAGTTTCTAACACATTATCTAGTAACCTCTGTCCTACAAAATCAGTGAAGCAGATCTAAACTTTCATTACAGAAATTTACACCCTTCAAAATATTCACAGCAAAATACATTGAGCAGACATACAAACATCCATCTTCTTTCTTGCCTTCTGTGCCATAATTGCCATTGTGCAGAAATACATAATTGCCATTGTTTCATTCTCGTCCCAGCTCAATCTTTTTATTTTCATCATGCATACATACATACATGCATGTATATGCTTTTAAATAAAAACTGCTTTTCCTGAGCATCCACCTTTTCTCCTTCCATAAGCATCCTTCCATGGTTTCCTCTCAGCTAATTTACAGGGTGTCTCTAGGTTTTCACCACTTTTTCACAGAAAGATATCTCTCTTTCAGAGCTGATTTTTTTCAGTCAAAAAGAGCAAAGTCCTTTGCAGGACTTCAGGTCTCTGTGGCTACCTGGAAAGGCCAGGGAGGTGTTTATGTTAGCCACTGGGCAGGCACGTGAAGGCAATTGCATCTTTGGTTTGCACAGCTGTATCCACAGGGGACGTGTGTCAGGCTCATGAAGGCTCAGGGATTTTTAACCCTGAGCCTTCACACATTTCTCTCTGGCTGCTTTTCTGCAAGGCTGTGATCTTACTAGGACTCCGCTGTATGCTCAGGATTATTCTCCCGCTAACCCCATCAAGGTGTTCTACTGGGATGAGAAGAAAATAACATGGGCATCAGCTACTCCTATAGCACAGCCTCAGTGCCAATTTGAAGATAATTATCTACATACGAATGTATACAAATAAATTCCAAAGCGCTTTGTAAAAATTTCTGGTAGAAGTCCCACGTCTCAGTATTACCTCAAAGCATTTGAGCCAGCGTAATCAATTTTCCTGTGCCCATTAGCGGTATGCTCTTTAACTCCAGGATGTTATCTCCTCATTATTTGCATTTGCAACTGCTATTCACCATATAATTCATCCAGACTGATCTCAACTGCCTTTAGGAAATCAGTTATAAGGTCCTTTTTATTTATTTATCTTGGTGAAAGCACACTGAAGGTCAGCACTCTTCTTGCTTAACTGCCTGAGGACACAGACATTTTCTTCTTTAGCTATGAACATGGCATCTCTTAAAAATACACATAGACCTAATTAAATTATATTTCCTTTAGGCTATTCAGACAATGCAAAATGAATATTAATCCCCCTTTTCCCTCTTCACCCATCCCCACAGCCTAATCAAACAATTATTTTGTTGTAACACTGGGTTTGTATTCTCTCAACAAGATACATGTTATGTTCTAATGCCCTGGGAGTCATTAAAGCTTCTTGCAAAATGCAAAAATGCTAAGCCCTCCTTTTAATGTTTTTTAATTATCTCATGTGCCATCTAATCTTGCCCAGCACTTAGCTCTATCAAACCTCCAAACCCAGATTAACCTGGTTGATCCTGCACCCCACTCACAGTCTAGTCACAGGGTGATTCTTGTCTCCCATTGACTTTGTATTTTAATTGGTATCTTGTAATTAACAACTGAGAGTGCAATACGCTGACAGGAATATACTGGATGGCTAATATTTATTCATGTAAGAGGGAAAAGGAAAATAACTTAATCCCCAGACTTTGTCTGGCATCCCTGTTATCTCACAGTTTCTAATGTTTCTTACTGAAAGAATTTAGAAATTAACCTTTAAAAGGAGAATAGCTTTGGATATCTAAATCCGTAAACTTTACTTTCTTTCTTTGTTTTTATTTAGAAGGTTCTTTTTGAAGTAAAACTGGTAAAATTAATTTGAAGATATATTCCGAAGAGGGTTAGGTTTTTGCAGATTGCACTTCTTTAACTTAAATACTTCTTAGTAATCTTGGGGTAAAAGAAACCAATTTCTTTGTCTTACAAACTAGCAAATGCTCCTGTGTGCAGAATATAACCACCTGGTCTCACCTTTAAAACCCTTTCACATTGGAAAAAATCTCCAGATGAATTTAGATCACATGCAGGCTCTACTTTGACTTAGGAAACTGAAGAACAGCTGGGCAAGGAAGAAAACTAGTTTTCTCTGAACATGTCCAAACAGGGGAAATTATTACCACATTTGCAATAGTTTTCTTCGGGTGTGGGGTTCTCCACAGAATTATCATCAGTAATCATCATTAACAGTATTAATCAAGAGTTTTATCAAAAGATGTATATGAAAGTTATTGATCCTATGTAGACCTGAGGATTTCGTGGTGAACTAGAAAGAGTTACTTGTCATATTCAATTTCTGGCTGACTAGGGGTAAGCCATGTTGTGGGTGAGGGCACCCTCCTCAGTATTACTCCAAGAAAATAGTCGCATTGATAATGCACTGATGAGAAGGTCTTCATTTTGAATAGTCATAGTGTTGCAGTAGTTTACCCTCAGGCAGTTTTTTTAGTTCAACACTTACTGAGCACTACAAAATACGTTCTGTTTAAAGTTGTTTGTCTTTGGTCTTATGCAAATAGGTATAATAAGCTGTTTGCCCATTCTTTCCCCAGTAACTTTAGACTCATTAAGGAACTTTGAGTTGACAGACACACACTGGTACCAAAGAAAATATATTGCTTAAGAAAAAGAAAATAAGAAAATAAATCTCTTTAAGTGGATGTCGTGGTTTAACCTGGCAGGC
>NW_009196074.1:18869-38107 GCF_000690835.1 Fulmarus glacialis | reverse complement strand
TAATAAAAATATTTTTAAAACCATTCTTAGTCTTGAAAAAGACTGTTTCTCCCCCAAACATGCATTCATTAGCTTACTTTACACACAGACTGAGTCTGAGTTGTTTCTATTAAGAAAACAACTCATTTCAATGAAATCTATTAGCGATTATGACACTACCACTTTCTTCTGGTAATAAGAAAAAAAGGAACAAATATTTCTCACTTGTTCCTGTACTTTCCGGCATTGATGTATATTACAGAACACCAAAACTCTGTAATTTCTTACTATAATCACCAAATCCATGCCAAGCCCCCCTTTCAAGAAATTAATTTTCATTTCTCCTCCAAAGGGCAATGGCCAAATTCAACTGAAGTAATCAGAAAGATTTTCTCCACTTTAAAACAGCTTCACTCCAGACTTTTTATATAGAATCTTAGGCATATTAAAATCAAGTTTGGGCCCTAACTGCCAAATATAGAAATTGAAGAAGTTTACAACCAACACTCAGCAAGACAAAATAATTCCAACGTTTAAAATAGACAAACAGTAAGAAAATTCAAATAATAATTCCAATTTTTATGAAATGGTATTTATTGTTGCCCAGAGATATTCAGGTAGCAATATGCAGTCAAAATCTACAACCTCAACCTACCACCACTGTCTTCAGGATTGCTAAAGCACAGAACCTGCAGGTAACTAGAAATCAGATACAGCAGGATCTTGCTTCCCAAGAGAAATAAAGGAAGAGAAAAAAGACAAATAAGAACAAAGGGAAAGAAAACACAATTGATGTTTTAAGATATTTTGAGCTCATCCTTATTCCTGGAAAGACAGAGAGACTTTTTTGAGCTACTTAGATCAAAGACAGAAGCCTACCGTATAAACAACTGTCTGGGAAATTTTAAATGATTCTCTGAATAACAAACTCTATACTGTACAGCAGTTTAAGAGTTCCTGTAAAGATTAGTTAAAATTGTCTTTTGGTCTAACTGACCACATACCTGGATCTCTCTCCTTTTCCTGTGTCTCCCAGAAGCAACCTTTGGATATTCTACACCCACTGCTTTGCCACTTCCCTCGTCCCACTTTTCAGAGCGCCTTTTCTGGTGGTTGATGGTATAATAAAGCTGGGAGAGTCTTGGTGACACCCGCACTCTTTCATGCCCAAAAGCCCTGATCAGCCTGGCAGTATCAATGGTGGAAATGGAACTGCTCACCTCAGTCTGAGTAGCAGTTTCCATCTCTGTTTGGGTCACCACATCTGATTCAGAGGTGGTGGAACTGATCGTGGTGCCATGATCTCTACTGAGCCTTGTCTCCGAGGAAGTGTCACTAGGAGTACCCAAGTATTGCTGGTGCTCCAAAATTTTATTCATGTGGCAGATAATTTTTTCTTCTGACCTATTTTTCCTGAGCTCAACAAAGCTATTTTTATCATGGGTGATACGTGGTCTTTCTTCAACATGTGTTGCATTAGGCTCTAAGGTACTTTCAGACATGCTTTTTTCTGGCAGTTTTATTTTCTTCTGCTCTCTTCCCTTAATTTTATTTTCAGAAACATTCTTTTCAGATTTTGTTGGTATTAGTGTATGCTTAATGGGATTCTGAAGGACCCTGGCCAATCGATCGAGGCGTTCAACAAGGGACAGCTCACTGTTACTCCTACAATCATGGTGCTGGTGTCTCTTCTGGCACTCCAAAAACTTAATCCAGAGTTCATCTAAGCTAACACTGGAGTGGGTTCTCTGTCTCGGTGGCAGTTCTTTCTCCACAGTCTCTCTAAGGTGAGTTGTTTGGCCACACGGCACAGGATAATTTCTAGCTGCCTTTTGTTCTGCTTCTCTTCTGCCATCTTGAAGTAGCTCCTTCCCTGACGTTTCATTCCCCAAAGGTGTGCTAACATTTAGACCCTCGTTCTTGCTGTAATCTGCTTCTGCAGTGAGTGGAAAGAATTCATTTTCACCATCTTTTTTACGACGAACAGAGAGAACACGTTGATGACGATGTGTTTTTTTCCGATTCTGCGAGACAGCCCTTGAGGAAGGTCTAGCATGCCCAGTACCAGAACTGTCTTCTGACAGCTCGCTGTTAGACAGGAAGTAACTCTCACACGTGGGCATTGGATGATGAAGGTAGAACCGTGCAGATCTGAAGACTGAGTGAGTGGTTTTTACAGACTTCGAATGATCTGTGCATTCTAGAAGAGAAGAAAACACTTCAAATTAAAGGACTATATGCAGAAATCCAATGATAAACTCATTTGTAATAGACATACATTAAGTATGTACACAGCACATGCTAGCAGGAATATACTCCACAATAATTTTAAAGCCGTTTATAATATCCTGTTTAAAAAAAAAAAATCAAATTTTAAAAATGTGTTTCATGTTATGTTCTTTGCATAATGGACTGAATTATATAGTGATCCATGAAGGCAGAAAGTAGGAATTATAGATGCTAGTGCCAGAAGCCCCTATGCTTACTGCAAGATATTCTATGCCATTTTAGCCAAGTATGTCATTTAAAGATGCCTTATAGAGTAGTAATAGCTTTAATATAAATAAGAAAGTCAATACAAAAAAAACCCAGTCCATTTACTAATGGTAACACCAGTGACTCGGTAATGGGGAGCTGTCAGCAAATGCATATCAAGGTCCATTAATGGCAGGAATCACACTCATACTAGTTTTTCTCTAGCTCTCCAACATTCCTCCTAAGTGGTTTTTTGTTTGTATTTTTGTTGGGTTTTTTTTAAATAGTCTTGTTTCTGCGATTGTGATCTACTGATGAAAACAGAACTGGAAACCAGGTCTTCCTTTCCTCATTTGAGCAAGCTTTGCCACTGACTCAGCAAAAGGGTGGCAAGTCCCACAACCAAGCCTCTCCCTGCCCCAGAAGGAAAATACCTACCTACCTCATCAAGAATTACAAGCTATGTTTTTATAAAACCTCAATTCCACACGGGAGAAAGTGATGCAAGATAAGCTCAGGAAGGGTTATAGTAGCTCATACTGTTAACACTGCCTCATAAACCTTACTTTTATTTAGTCACTTGTTTTCCTTACATTTTATACATCTCTTCCATTCCCAACACAGAGACACTTCAGTGTAATGTCAAGATCATGAATAGCATAACCAGATCCAGTCTCATTAACTCTGAAATTGCACGAATTTGCCTTTCCATACAAGGTCAATGTTTATATACTCATGTAAGAGGATTCCTCCACATCCTCCTGACAAATGAAATCAGGCTTGAGAATACTATGCAGAATTTTTGCTATTTCTCTATTTTTAAAAAGTTACCAACAAAATGGAAGGAATGCAAACAAGCAAAAAATAAAAATGGGTTTATACAGAGAAACTTTTTTAAAAAAAAACATAACTTGCATAATTTTAAGCTCTAGACAAGCTCTGTGGGTAGAGGTAATCTTTTATTAGACCATCTAAAAATATAGTTGAAGAAGTCCAAGAAGATTTTAGACATCAAATCTCTTCAGAAAGCTTGCTTAAATTTCCAACTGTACTGGCTGGTTTAACAAAAGATTATTTCTACTTACAGTTCTTTTCCTGCCTGTGTCTTTAGACCATCACAGCTACAGAAAAATACTATTAGATAATTTTATGATAACACTTGTGTTCCCCTTTCATTTTTATCCAGGCTATTCAGAGAGACAGGTATCCATTATCTCTGCTCCAACCTAATATTTTGAGTGTTACTGCAGATTCTTGTTTGGAGAGCTCACTTCCATACACGCACTCTTTCTTCAGCTCTACCACCATGACCCAGCATTCTTCTTCTGAGTTACACGCAGTGAATGAAGAAAAGCATTTTTCTATCTTACTCCACTTGTTTCCGTATCCTTGCATTTTATAAATGCTCACAGAGAATTATTTCTTCTGTTAGAAAAACTAGGTTAAGACAATACTGTCCTTATCATTGCACTAATTCAACTATTGGTCCTATGTACACTTACCAAAAAAGTAAAATGAACATAAAATAATGAGTGTGTCTTATGCAATCGTTTTAAATTATCTTCTGGAAATACCAAAATCTCTCCATTCTGAAGAGAAAACCTTCAAAGAAAACCCCTTCTAAAGTGAAGAATTAAAATAATCAGAAGGAATCCCTATCAATACATCAGCACAGCTCTGTGGGGTGACCTTACCCCAGGCATATTGAGCTGCTTGCTTAAAAAGGACAACAATAATCACACTGAGGTACTCCATAAAAATCTGTTTCATTAAATGACTTCATATAACAAGTTTATGTGATACTAAGAAAAATAAATGGGCTCCCAAAAACCCTACATATGGGATTGCATAGAAGAGAGCAGGAACTCTCTCGTTCAGAACCCATTACGCTGTTCATATATTTCTGGTCCCATCCCTCATTAACAGCCACAATTACATTACCTCCTTGCAATTTGCTCACTCTTTGTTTAATATAGCACATGTTGCAAAATACTGTATTGTGCAATAAACAGCTTCCCTGAGGAATTAATAGCTGCATTTAGGAACGATAGCAACCACTCAGCTATTTTCTGTTTATGGTTACTTCTGTCCAGGAACAAGATGCAATTCTCAAACACAACAAAAATCCTCATACCTACGCAGACTCGAGGAAGTTTATCAGCCATTAAAAATCACAGAATGAGGTTTTGTACAAAAGGAGTGTCCATCAGGACTAATTTTAACTACTGTCATGAGATACAGCATCAAAATCATCACTTAGCACAGCGTAATTTCATTTTGTCAGCATTCTCCACAAATAAAGCCTTAAAGTAGGCTACTCTAGTAGTAAACCCTGACCTTCATCCCTCAGGACTACCATCCAGCAAGGTAAATGGAGGGGAGGAAGAAAGAGACATCAATCAAATCAAATTAAAATTCAGTTAAATACCAACATTACAGAGCTACTTTACACGACACCACAAGACATCAGTGTATTTGTGGACAGGAACACAACCCCAACCCAATATACAGAGCCATCTCACCTGCTTTTATTTACCAGGGAATTTCTGTTAATTTCTACATGGGCATCCTCTCTACACTTAAAGAAAACTTTGCACTTCACAAACTTAAGAGTGCCTTAAAAAAAAACCAACACAAAAACAAAAAACCCACCCCAGAACCCACCAAACCCGAAAAATCTTACAAAGGCTCTAATAAGCACTGGGGCCACTGGAATGCTAGCAAATACTTATGTCCAAGTATTTGGGCAGCCAGGGAGAAGCAGAAAGATAGGGAAGAGAAAAATAAGTCAAATTCAGCATCTTCAGGCAGACTAGCAGCAGTATCATGAGACCAGAAATCATGGATCCTGAAGCATAATTCTTTTGCTCTACTTTCTTTCATGTGTATGAAAACACATGTAAGATTAAACACACACTTTAACTACCTGGGGAAGCTTCCAGTGGTATCATTTGCTCCTCAGCCCAGGCTAGCTTGGGCTTGGCCCTCTTACTATAGATTCCTTCTTTATGCTTGATAGCTGTACTGTCTGGAGGATTATCATCCCTTAAACCAAGCACGTTTGCCGGAAACCTTGGAGGAAGAGCATCATTTGACCCTGCAGAGAAAGAGAGCAGTAACTATGAGTGAAAAGAGGAAGCAGAAAAAATAGATACAGAAATTTCATAACAAAGACAATCTCTGAAAGAAAGCCTATTATCCAAGTATTAGTACCAGTATATTCACCAACCAACAATCACGATCCCTAGTGAGCAGTTCTAGGGACTAATACGGCAGCAGTAGGTATTGCACCACATTGTTTTCCATGATCTTTGGTGATAAGGTTCTTCCCGGAGAGGTAGATAAATTTTACCTATTCTACTAATAAGCAGAGAAGAACACAAGAAAATGAGCATTAGACAAGTCTGCTAGGAAGCCAGACACAGGACTTGGAATGTCCAGACTCCCTCCTGCTCACATTAAAATTCCAGACATTTTCACTGACTGATGTAAATATCTATTTTCCGAGCTCAGAATAGCAATGGAGAAAAACTGGAAGACTAGAGTAGGCCTGTATAACCTCTAAACAGTAATTCAAGACAAAGCAGCTCTCTATCATATCACTAATGTTAGAAACCTAAAATGGCCCCTAACTGATTTATCATCTTTGTCAACACCACCTGGTTACATTCAGTGGACTTACTCAAATCAATTTCCTTCAGCTACTACTCATGAGCTAAGAATCCTAGCTGCAGCAGGGAGTTTAAAAAAAAAAACAAAATTTAGTTTTTAATTCTGCTGTACATTTTCTAGAACCTTGCACTGCCTTATATGCATATTGAGTTTTTATATCTGGCATCATAGTTTCTGCAAAACAACAGACTCGCATCACATTTGTTTCTCTGATTTTGACCATATTACAACAGACAGACTGGAAAAAAGTAATGATCAGAGGCACGCATAAACCATTACAAGCACAATTTGTGGCTATAATGACTAACCTATGCACTTACTGTCCCTGTTGTATCAACCTACTTCCCTGGGGCACATCTGTCAGGAACTGGACATCTCTGTAATTTTAGTTTTGTCTAGAAATAACTTTGGATGTCCAAAAGCTCTGACTGAAAACAACCTGCAAATAAGACCTATGAAGTTTAAGTGAGGCGTACTTTACGTATAGGAGAGAACTGAAAAACAGCAGGCAAAGCAAAAGAAGTTGATGAATCACAGAGCATCCTTTCCCCTGGTAAATGAGAAGTGTTTTTTACTGGGAGATGGGAGGATGTGGGGAAGAGGTGAATATATATTTTTAAACCACAGTTATGAATTACATTGTTTATAGAAAGGCTTTCTACACTGGAATCCCCTAACATGGAGAAAAGAAATTCAGTACTGAGAAAGCTATTATCTGAAATGCGTGTTGTATTATACAGATATTTCAGAATGCACACATACCAAATTAATAAAAAAAGGGGGAGAATGTACATAAATAAGGGAACTAAAAAGAAGGAGAACTGGCAGAGATATGAAAGAGTCCAAACTCAATAGTAATTCCCAGAGGAAAGTAAAGAATTACCAAGCTGTAAAACATTGAGCCTTGTTTCTTTTCACTGCCAGAATGGAGTACTAACATCCTTTTCATCAAAGAAATTGAAACCATAGCCTTCAGTCAGGACTCATACATCTCTGCGTTATAAAGTGGTGTGAACATGAACAAAGACGTCTTCCTATTACAGTCAAGGCGCTTACTCTAAACTGGTAGGACAGAAGAGTTCTGAGCTCAACTGAGACGATTCTGCATATGAAATAGATATATTTTCATCCATGAACTACAACCATCATTTTGCATTTGGAAGACCTAAGATAAATAAGTACCTGAGTGAGAGCTCTCAACACTGGTTTCTGACCCAACTGGAGAAATTTTGGATCCCACCTTTAGATAAGGAACATAATACATCCCAGTACTTCCAGAAGGTTTATACGGCAGCAATAAGGGCTGATCTGTGGGGATGGAAGGCAAAGCAATTCACAGAAGTCAGGCTTTAATCCTTTAACGCAACTGAAGATAAAAGCAACAAATCAGGACCCAAGGAGACTACTGAAGATGTTCACTGTGGTATATCTGGAGAAATACCCTATTCTTAGGGTATTTCTTAGGAAAATAAATTGCAATTATTAATTATTTAATTAATTTAATTTAATTATTTAATACCCACCCAATGGTTAGAAGGTTGACTGTCGCTTAGCTAGAAAAAATGGCTTACTTACCTATTCAATATTAAGTTTGTGACTAGGGTGACAAACACTGACTTAAAAAAAAAATAACTCCACGTAGCTCCCAGTTGATCCATGTTTAATGAAATAATTTTAAATGAGCATGGGTATCTGTCTCTCAAGTCAATAAAAACAGTATGCTGTCATAACAGAATTCCAGCAAATGTCTGGACCAGAACATTAGCTGACTTCTAATAGCAAAGAGAAGAGGTGATCAGATAGCTGAGACATTTTTTGCGCTCTGATATAATGAAAGAATCTGCTCTCTCAACTCATACTATTTTAACCACCTTGAGAATAGAAATACAAAGCCTGGAGCCCAGGAAAAATCATGAAAACTACACAAGTTTACACACACCAGTAGTATAAAACAGTACTGTGGGAAACCACTGGGCAACATCCACATTCCTCTGTCAACAGATGTAAAACCCCTCCACATTTCCTATTTTATTCTATTGAAAATAGTGATGTGCATATTCTCCTCTTATTTTTTGTACTACCTTGGACTAGAGAGTAAATCAGTAATCAGATATATCTCTTGATAAACTCTAAGCATTGAACTAAATCAAATTATATAGAAACAAATGTCAGAAAATTTTCTTGAACCAGACTTTACACAACAAATTCAGTTCCAGATAAATCTGAACTGAATCACAACTGTATTGATACAACTCCCTACCCACAAGATTGCGAAGCCCAAGTTTAAGGGTTGGGTTTTTTCTCATATGAGCAACTTCAAGTATCGAAATTATCTCAAGAATGTTACTTCCACCAAAAAGCTGGGTTTGTTTTTGGGTTTTAATACCTATAAATATCTCGGACTTGAATAGATTAAAGTCTGTATATACATATAAGACACTAATTTGCTCACCACCCTGCCTTGGGAAAGAGGAAATCTTGTTAAGAGATGAAGTTGTATTGTTGGGAAGTTCATGTGCTTTCTGGAGAGACGATTGGTGGACAGCATTTTCACTGTCTTGTGAATTAACATAAATTTCTGCTGAAAAGGTTGTTTTTTCAGGACTTTCTGTTGTTATCTGAGTGGTAGCATCAGAAGTACTTTTCCCAGTTTTTGCAGGAACTACAGAGTTGAAGATACTCTTCAGACTACACCCCCCTGAACCCAGAACAGTGACTTGTGGTCTCTCACTGCTTTGCAGAGGCAGCTCTTGCCCTGCTGTGCTTGTAACAGAGGAAAGCACTAGGCAGGGATCTGCTGAAGACACTGGCATTGGGAAAGATGAAGATCTTTGATCTTCTGAAATAAGGTCAGCAGCTAATAATTTAGAAACAGCTTCTATTAAAGTTTCTGGAGTTTTTAAAGACACTGGTTGAGTATTAACTTCAGGTTTATCCCATGATCTCATCTCATTTTCAGTATTCAAGTCACTATGCAGCTCTGAGTTATTACACTTTGAGGAAAGAGTTATGTGGACACAAGACAGTACTTTCTTAGTTGGTGATGAAGGAGATACAAACGCGGTGGATAAAATCTCATCTGTAGATGAATGGTGAGACGTACCAATTTGCTCTCCCACAACCTCTTTCTGAATGAGAAGTACTTCATCAGAAGAACTTTTCTTCTCTTCTGCCAACAACTTAATACGGCCCTTCAGCAAATCCGTTTGCACAGCTGGACCTGAACCTTCTAAGCTCTCATACAATTGGATGTGGCCTGGGGAACTGCTTTTCTCCTGCTGGTAAGAGCTTATAGAATGGAGTTCATTAAATCTATTTGTTTCTTGACTGAATCTTACATCGCAGTCAAGCCCCACGAGTCTGGCACTATGCCTGCCCAATTCAGTCACATCTTGAGGCAGAACATCAGAATTTTTTGCGCTAAGGGTCTGTCTTCTATCAGCATGGATGCTTACAGAATCCTGATCTGACAAACAGTCTGTTTCTTGATAAGCTCCAACTCTGTTACTGTCAGCGCAGACATGATGAAACCTGTCTTTCTCAGCAGTAAAAGCAGTCTCATTAGACACCAAGCCAGCAAGCACTGGACTTGGAGGACAGGTCTTAGATCTCTCCCAGTTTTGTTTGTCGTGGCTCTGCTCCTCAGCGCTGGCAGAGTCAACCTCCAAAGGCATTATCCCATCAAGATCATCTCTACTAAGACTGCTGCTGAGTGCCACAGAAGTCAGTGGTGACTGCAAACGTTTTCGGGATGAAAAGGTGATAGAAGTAATTTGCTTGGCCATATCTTCAGAACACTTTTCCATAGACAGCTTTTTCTGAGCTGGTAAATGGACTTCTGTTTGTATATCGGAAGCAGCTGCAGACCTCACTGTATCCCATTCCTTCTGCAATGGTGGATGAAGTTCAACAACGGCATCAGAATGACTAGTTGTAATTGTTTGATGTTGGTTGCAGATAGGTGTTTGAACAGTACTCAAAGATTTAAACTGGGTATCCTTCAGCAGGCAACAATCGGAAGGATCAGCTCTATATAATGGCACAACTTGTCGTAAGCTTGACTCTAAAAGCTCCTTAGTCTTGACTGCTTGTGTTTGTCTGTCAGTTTGAAATCTTTTGTCACCTGAAGCTTTGAAATGCTCTATGTCCTGTTCCTGATTATGGCTATACTCAGAAGCAGCTTCCAAACTGCATCCCCATGAATCCTGAAAAATACAGAAGAATTCACATAGGTCATGTGGATAACTTCCTGCCCTTGCCAAAATCTGGATTGCAGATTTCAAAGACTAGTGCTGTCAATAATCAAGAGTCTATCATCATGAATGAGCACACGCTTTCTCTGGAACTCATCTGTTAATGGAACTAATTAAAAATTTGTCTTGTTTTAAGTGCCAGCAAATTAGCTAACATGGTTTTGATCCTATAACAAACAGCAGCAGTGACATCTATAATAGAACCCTTTAGTTTTGTGAACTATAAAGTTGTAACTCTGTTAAATAGGCCCAGTTGTAAATACGTCTTCAACATCACTCCACTCACTGGAAAACAAGAATAAAACTTCCCTCCTTTCTATCAGTTGGCTTCATACACAGCTGGACATTTGTCATAAACCCAGTTCATAACATATTAGGAATAACGACTATCTTTTGAATGAATATTCACTATCTAAATTCACTAAGTTCAAAGGGATTTAGCGAGACACACATCACTAAATCTTTATGATTGCGGTGATAATTTTATTAATTAAAAAGATAGCCAATTAGCCACACAAAATCACAGAAACACTTAGGTTGGAAGAGACCTCTGGAAGTCTCTAGTCTGACCTCTTGCTCAAAGTAGGGCTTACTTCAACATTGGAACAGGTTGCTCCAGGGCCTTGTCCCATCAAGTTTTGAAAATCTCCAAGAATGGAGATCTTGTATACAACTTAATTACTTGTGATCTGTAAATTACTGATTAAAGGCTCCATGCTTCATAGCTCCATGGAAAAACAAAACAATGCAGAAACTGATGTTTACTTCCAGTTATAAGTACTCAAACCTCAACCAAGTATGCCATGTTAAGTTCTGGTGACCTCCAAGAAATCAGGTAGCAGACACACACTAAAACTCTTCTGGTTTGGACCAGAGTCCAAAGAAACTCCACGCTATCAAAGCGCCACATTACATGACATTTTATGGTTACAGGGATACTTCAGCATCTGGCATTTTGCTATGACATAACTATCATTATGTGAAACAGAACTTGATATAAAAGGTTTTCCCTTGCACTTGAGTTGCTTGACTGTAGCGTTTATGAAGCAGAATTAAAATGAAAGGAACTTGGTTACATGGGAACAAGTGGGAATAAAAGAAAGCTGTTCTTTACAAAGCATGAGAAAATATTTAATTAGAAAAGCTTTAATTTTCCATAATTGATATTCCTCTTTTCCCCTAAAACAAGTATGCCAATTTCCCTCTCAGACAAGAGCTGTAATAAATCTTTTTATTTTTACGGTCACCACCCACTGCTGACAATAATTAAAAAATGACTGAAAATAATCAGAGCTTTGTTTTGCTCTTTAAGGTAAATGTTAACTTGTAAAAATTTTCCAATTCTCAGGTGCAGATCATTTTCATTCTCCCATCAAAACAGATATGTTTGCCAGAAATACTGGGGGGTTTTTTTGGCAAGCTGGTGACAATGCTGCAAAAAAGAGGAGGTATTCCTAGCAACAGACAAGACACTAATCCCACTAAAACCAAGGAAGTTCACTGTCAGTTGTCTTTGCCCGTAAAATCTTTTTAAAAATAAGTTACACTTACACCTTTGACCATGCAAATTGTGCCACATCTGTATCACTCCCCAGTATCAGAGCCACTGTATTTAGGACTCTGCTATTTGACTACACGTATTCAAGCATCTCTAGCATGTATTTTACACAACAATATAAAATGCTGTGTCTTAAGTTACCTGCCTGTGGTCATTTAGGAAACTGAAACTAATAATTTACTTTAGTACTAACTTCTGTCCTGGTTTCTTTGCCTGATTTTACTAACCATTCCCATTCTCAGCATGCTCTCCAGTCCCCATTGCTTCATCTTCTCCTGTACCTCAAGCCCCATTCCACCATCAAAAAAAAGTCCCAACAGCAACAAATCAACAGCAGTTTATCGTACCAGCTAAATAAAATTAAAGCAACATATGCTATAGCCCCCCAGCAGAATCAGACAAAAAAAATCCACACCCTACTCTCTGAGCATACTCATCAGATAGTGTTGCCTTTCAGCTGCCTATTAATGAGGCAGATTACTGACACTGCAATTAACTGGAAAATTCCCAGGGTTACAGTCCCTGCTCGCTAAGGAACCTACACCTTCTTCTGGCATCTCAAAACATAACCTGATTTCTCGACACACCTTTTGCAGACAAAGTACTAAATATACTATACAGAGATAAAAGGTATGAAGGGTTCAGCAAATGGCTCTAGTTACTTGCCAAGTAAAGTAGAAATAAATGTGTCTGAACACTCAATGACGTTTGGATATTCTTTCAACTCATTACAAACAGCAGATACTAACAAGGCACATTCATTATCTGCACAGATTTACCGAGATCAACAAAACAGACAAACAAAATGTGATCCTCTCTCTCTGACTGGCTCACCACCCTCATTTCCCTACTTTCTGCAACTCCGCATGCATGTGGAGGGGTCAGGAGGTAGGGATGGATAGAACCTTTGCTTCCAAGACTTTTCTCATCACAGCAGAAGCTCCCAAATGCTGACAGCTGATCTTTGCAGCAACTTACCTGACCGGTGTAAGGAGAAGGTAGTTTGGAAGAAAAGAAATGCAAATACGTCTAGATTAAAGATCACACTACAAACAAGTGAATAAAACATCACACTCCTAGATGCATGCAGAAAGCCTGTTACTCTAAGAGCACAAAGAGAAAGCTTTGCAAGTACAACTGGGAAAACCTTAAGTTACCACTCATGATAATTTATTACTGTCAGCGTTGATCAAAAAACTGCAACAGATTTTGCCCTGAAGCAAATTAAGGCAACTACTCACCTGATCTGGTAACACTGCACCTCCAATGAGGGGCAATAACAAAACAGCTGAAACACTAACCTTTGGAAGTAGCTGTATCGATTCTAGAGAAATGAACATTTATCTACACACTGAGATTCCCCTCACTTAGAGACGCACTAACTAAAACAGGTATCATACAGTTAGCCCCATTCCTAACACAAAATACCACACCACACATCACACAACATGCTAGAAAGCAGCTCCCTCTTACATTATTTCACCCCGATTCTTTTCGACGGGTCAGTTTAGCGTCAGAGGCAGTATCATGGTTAGTGAAGACTGGAGATGGACAAGACAAAAGACAAATAATTTCATCAGCATCCAAACCTTACATCGAAATCATTAAAGCTCATATTAGTGTATGTGAAACCATAGGCCACCAGCCTTCTTTAGAGAGAATTTCTTAAGTGTGGACATCATTTTACTAATGTATCAGTATCTGCACTTCCTTAATTTAAGTGTCGTTAAAAATTACAATACTTTCATTGAGGTGAAGAGAGCAAATCCAAGATAAATGTACTGCCATGGAAATGGGCCAGATAAGCTTATTTAAAAAAAAAAAAAAAAAAATCTAGACTATAATTTTTTTTCCTACTGATTGGAACAACTGTGGAAACAGCAGAATATATTTCATTAATAAAGTACAACAAAGGTCCCTGGACGATTACATCCTCAGCAGCTAGTTGGAATTCAGAAATAAAAATCAGTCAAAAACATTTTGGTGTAAGTCACAAAGTATAAACAAGTATTCCACAACAGATTTTCCAGATTTTTCCTTTCTACATCCCAGATGTCATTAGCAGTAAACTATTTCAGCAAGGTCTGGATTATTATTCCAAAGCAGTACTTTTCTGTGGCCTTATCTATTCTAAGCAAATAAACTAGTTTATTTGGCTTCCTGTATTTCCTATAGCCAAGAGGGACAACAAGGGACTGTAGAAGAATGCAAGGACACAAAGCAGTCCTGTGCCAAGGTAGAGGTGCTCCCGAGACAATCTCCTCACTAAACCACATACCAGTTCAATGGCCTGAAGTAATATAGAGCAACTCCTACTACCGAAAGCAAGCACAGAAGTTGCTATAAACTCATCTTCCCAAGCCTTTCACATGTTTTATTGTGCTTGTTATGTGTCATCTTTCCAAAAAAGATCTGTATGGCATATGATCCACAAGAGATTGCAGTGCAAATTTATAGCTACAACACAGTGAACTTCCTGAAAAAGTGAGAAAGTACAAGGGGTGGAAAAATACAGCATACAGTGGAAGAATACAGGGTACAAAGGGAGAACACTCTTAGGTAAGTCAAGAGATAGCTATTCGGCACCCATAAAAATACAGGTGGGGTAATAAGGTCCTCAATTTCGAAGGAAAAGTCTTCGGTTTAATATGCTGAATCTTTACTTAAATCTAACAGCAACTTGAAAACCCTCAATCTCAACTGGGGGACCAAAACAAATGTACAAACGGCACAAGAAGAAGGTTAAATTTGAAAGACCATGCTCCTGGAACAAAAGACCACCTACAAGTCTTTGTTTTTTTCCCGTTATTCTTGAAATTCTTCTTATCTGGAAAGACCCTAATGATTTCAGTGGAAGAAGAGTAACAGGGCTGATTTCTGGAGCTTAAGATTGACTTTTCATATGTTTTTCCTAAAAATCTCAACAAATGCCGTGTTGTTCATGACTCTTTGTGACTGAAGAGCATCATCCATCCTAGGGTTAAACTCCTCAAGCCTATCAAAAGAGTAAGTACTCTACTGCCAACTTACCTGCTCAGGCAAAAACCCGATCTCTACAGCCACATCAGCAAGGCCACAGATGCAGGAATTATTCGCCAAACAGTAACCTATCTACAGGAATGTCTTGGCAACTCTGCCTCCCTTCATCCCAAACAAGTTTATAGGAGAGTGCCATAAGCTTATCATAAGGTTCACAAGACCCATTGCTGGACAATCTGAAATGTAATTTTTCTTATGCACGTTTAAAAAACATTTGCAGTTAATAAATCCGCAGCCTTTGTCTCCTTTTCTTCCTAAAGAAGCCCAATGCACTGTACTTTCTCTTTCCATGAACGGCCAATTAAGACCTTCAGGAAGAGTCAGTATCAAATGGAGTCAGTATGAAATTTAGAAAATACCCTCTATGTCAAAAGTTCCATGTTTGCCATCTATTCCTAAGCATTTCTGCCAAGTCTTAGTGTTTATAAAACCTATCAGTGTGAGTAGAGTATTTCTCTCCTTGTGTAATGGAAGAGCTATAAAATCACCAGGAAGCTCCACGAATTGAGGGTACAGAAAATGGATTCACTATGCAAGGTTCGTCAATTTTACAGAAGAGAAAACAAAGAAAATAAAATTGAGTTACACTCATGAGCATTGCTTGCTATTAGAGATACCTCTTCAAAATTAAATTTTCATATTCAATATTCCCTTTTTTGGGCCACTATTCAGCTGAGCACTTGAGTACATGTTTGGAGCCAATTTATGTGCATATGTCCCAATCACCTCCCTGAACACTCTGCTCAGCTAGAACTTGAGAAATCATTATGATGCTTCTTTTTTAGAGCGTCTGTTAACACATCACCAGTGACAAACAGCTATCAAACAGATACTTGACTATCTGAAAAGATGGAACAATCTTTAGAAGTAAAGGATCACTAAGAAGAACTCTCCCAAGCTGTCCTGCTCCTTCGTTGCATTTTCTTTTCTTTTTATAGACAAGCTTCACATGCTTTCTGCAGGAAACAATAAAATATCACAGTGGCACATTGTATTTCTTGAGTTGTCACCTATAAAAACGAAAGGCAGAGTCTAAAGTTTCTAAAAAGAACACTTATCATAAGCCTGCATCAGAAGCACTAAACAAAGATGACGGTCTGACGAAAGAATTGTTGCCTGAGTGCTAGGAACAGTTTGTCTTTCTCAGTCTTTAACGTTTAGGAGAAGGAAAACATCTTTTCGTAATCTTTGTTCTGTTCTTTTTAAGTCAGCTCGTTGCCAGCTTTGCTCTATAAATTCAACAGGTATTTTACAGAACGGTTTCCATTAAATTTACATGAGATTATTTTGTCAGCAATAAAACTGGCTGCATTTTTTTCAGTTAAATAGTTTTCAACAATCTGTATTTTTCAGTGACATATTGTTTTTCTTGGCGGGAAAAAACACATTTATCTTAAGTATAACAAAAAACCCGGCCACCTTCATTCCGCAAATTCAAAACTATTTTTTATCTCGAATTAAAGCCATTGTAAAGCAAAAATTTTTTTCAAGATCAAAGCAGAAAGTGCTATGGTTGCCCTAAAGCAACTTCTTGGAGTCATGGTTTGCAAAACTGATTAATTTTTTCTTACTCTAAATTGGGATAAAACAATTCATAGCTGACACTGAATCACATACAGGTAAAGTCCTTGGTTCCAGTCTGTAACAAGTTAATGTTAGGGACAAAGCTGTGATCTATCAAAATCTAAATGTTGGGAAAAAAAAAGCTTAAGGGCCTCTAGTTTTTAATGAGTAGATTGAAGCAAAAATGTATTTGTGGGGGGTTTTTTTTTCCTCTTTTAAGAATTGTCTGAATTTCTAAAAATAAATAAAATTGTTAAATTTTTTTTTTTTCCCCCAGGCTCCCCAGTCAAAGATTACATCAATATGTGAATAACTGAGAAGCTTAGTCTGATGTTTTTTGGAACCTGATGTCTATATTACCAACATTGTTCATGCCCAATAAACTATAAACACAAACACAGACTACTCTTAAAACACTATTTTTCATTCTTTCTGATGCAAGGCTTCTAATTAAAACAAACAAACAAAACCCTACTGCTTTTCCTGGAAGGCAGGCAGTCTACAAAGAGAAAAGGAAAAAAAAAAAAAAAAAAAAAAAAAAAAAAAAAAAAAAAAAAAAAAAAAAAAAAAAAAAAAAAAAAAAAAAAAAAAAAAAAAAAAAAAAAAAAAAAAAAAAAAAAAAAAAAAAAAAAAAAAAAAAAAAAAAAAAAAAAAAAAAAAAAAAAAAAAAAAAAAAAAAAAAAAAAAAAAAAAAAAAAAAAAAAAAAAAAAAAAAAAAAAAAAAAAAAAAAAAAAAAAAAAAAAAAAAAAAAAAAAAAAAAAAAAAAAAAAAAAAAAAAAAAAAAAAAAAAAAAAAAAAAAAAAAAAAAAAAAAAAAAAAAAAAAAAAAAAAAAAAAAAAAAAAAAAAAAAAAAAAAAAAAAAAAAAAAAAAAAAAAAAAAAAAAAAAAAAAAAAAAAAAAAAAAAAAAAAAAAAAAAAAAAACCAAAAAAAAAAAAAAAAAAAAAAAAAAAAAAAAAAAAAAAAAAAAAAGGAAGATATATTGCTAAAGCTAAGGGCATTTATCCGAAACACCAAATTTAGGACAGATGACTGTATTTTCAAATGCAAGTTTTCTACACTCTCCTCAGAAACTGCTCCAACCTTTAACTCTGCCTAATCTCTTCCACCAATTCTGGGTTCTCTATCCCGCACACATGAATACATCGTTCATCCACCACTCATATTATACAAACATCTCCACATTTTCCCATTCTGTTATTTTGTTCAGAATACTCTCTATGAATAATGCCCTATCTTGACACACACGGACAGCCTCTAGAAACCATGACATAATTAGACTGGACATCAGGTGAATGCTGAAAATGGATATTTAAAATCCAACTTAAGGTAATATACTCCCGCTTAGACAAATTCCAATTCGGATATACTATATGTTAATACATGAACTAGAGATGTTCCAAAGCAGATATGCAAAACATGACAACAATTCAACATCAAGTTTTCACAGAAATAGAGCTGTAAGAGACTGAAAGCTCATCTAGTCTACATCCCTGCCCCAAACCAGCATTAACTACACTTAGATTATTCTTTACCGATATATGCCCAAGGTCTTCTTAAAAACATACTATGATTAACACTCCATAATCTTCCTCTCATCATCCTTACCATTAAGAAGTTTCTTTTCTAATAAGACTCTTCCTCACACTTGAAGCCCATTACCTTTGATACAGTCAACATAAAGGAGGAACAATTTACTCCCTTCTTCCCTGAAGCATTCTTTCAAAAATAAATATCACACTCCTTTCTAAACATTTCAGAACACATGGGAAGTAACACAACAAATACTGCTGTCACCTAGACAATATTGCATTGTACAGTAAACTCCTTCCACAGACGGGGGAGTTTACAAGGCACAATCAGCACATGCATATTTTGTGAAAAGCAGAACTCATTAAGCCAATTAAGAATGATGAGCTGTGTGCGCTTTCTCACCACAGTAACACCAATTCTCCCATGACATCATCACTGACCACATCTCTGTCCTTCATACCTTCCTTCAGAACATCTCCAGTTGTGTGCCACCCCCCCACACCCCAAACCACCACCACCCCCTGCCCAAGTTATCTAAATACTGTCTGGGGAAAAACAAACAAACAAAAAAACCACAACAGCATGTGCAATGGCTGGTCCTAAAACATACGCAGGAACTGACTAAGTCTCCACTGAACAGAGCTCTCATTAGTTTGCATCCCCCTCTCCCTGTCTAGCCACCAATCTTCAAAAATATCGCAGGAATATAATTCATCATTTTAAGATCACAAGCAAGACAGTAACATTTATCCCCCACTTCAAAAATTTTCTCCAGAGCTTCTGGTTTGTCTGTTTTGTACCTTGGCTAGTGCAGATTTCTTGGCACTCAGAAGCAGCTCTGCCTTTATTTCCTCTATTCTTCGTTGGTCCTCTTCATTCAAGTCTGACACAGACTCCTGAGATCGACTGGCCAGTTTTAGCTTCACCCATGCTACATAAAGAACATAAAACAGAAAGCAGTTCCCCTTCCATTTTCTCACATCACGTATGATAACAGTTTTATAACTTAAAATCAAAACTTTGCTATGCATTTCTAGCTACCATGACTGAGTGAACAAAGACCACTATCAAATACCAGAGCTCATGGAGTGACCAGGCATACAATTTAAAACGGGTCTTTTGAACATTTCTTTGGAAAGATGGATCCAAGACCCAATGCCTGGTTCT